>NC_048596.1:37030614-37270394 GCF_003668045.3 Cricetulus griseus
AAGAGGCTAGAGGAAGTTAGAATCTATATCATTCAAAGTCTAAAACCAGGGAAGAAACGAACAATTTGAAATTCCTCATTTGGCCAGGTCCGGAATTAAAATCACATGTACTACAGGTGTTTTCAGTCAGAAATGCTGTGTTTTGTAACTAAGGAGCCCAAACTTGGACTTGACTAGTGAAGATTTACAGGTGCTGTCTGAAGAACAATACTAGCAGCCAATTGGCTGATTCTAGCATGTATACTGCTTGGCTTGTGAAAATTGTATAAATATTTCTTAAATCCAGCCTCCAGGTTCTCGGAAATCAGTTGCCTTCTTCTGATTCCCATGACTTGTTTAAACAAATACGCAACTTTTTTTCCTCTAAAAGATCACACACTTAAGTGTCAGCTGCCTGTGGGTAGAAACAGAGAAAACAGGCCCTGCTGTGAATTTACAAGCCAGTTGAGCAGCTGTGCTTCTTGGCTAAGAAAGCCCCACCCAGAACCCTGGAAGGGTGTATATGAGCCCATGGGGTAACAAGCACCCATCAGCTATATGTGACGTCATCTTTACTCATCCATTTGCTGATGATGCACCTGTTAAAGGTGGGGGCCACTAGAAAGCCACAACAGCCTCAGCTGAGGACCCTCACCCACTGACATGCCTTGCCAGAGCGTTTGGGGTAGGTAAAACAGGGCTTCCCTTGCGGGATGGAGTCTGAGTGACGCACAGAACTAGACCCAGGGACAGAACTTTAAAAAGGCCCCACCAGCCGAGGAGGAGGAGGCATTCTCAGAGAAGGCAGCCACACCCTCTCTGGTAGAATTTGGAAGTCACTGGAAGGTCTGAGAACTTTGCCCTCTCCCAACCTCAGGGCTGGCTGAAGCAGCTGGACTCGAAAAGGTCTGCAATGCCAACACTATGGCTTAAATAAATCCTAAGAGAAAGAGAATTCCTAAAATCTCTAAGATTAAAAAATAACAAGGGACTAGAGAGGTGGCTCAACAGTTAAGAAGAGCATTGGCTGCTCTTCCAGAGGTCCTGAGTTCAATTCCCAGCAACCACATGGTGGCTCACAACCATCTGTAATGAGATCTGGTGCCCTCTTCTGGTGTGCAAGCATACATGCAGATAGAACACGGTATACATAATAAATAAATCTTTTTTTTTTTTTTTTAAGTGTGATGTAAGGCTGTCCAGGCTTTGAGTTGCACAATTCAAGATGCCACTTGCCACAATGTCTGTAGGATGTAACTGATGCCACCAAGTACTGTACAGGACATTTAAGTGTGTCCATCTAACCCTGCTGGACCTTATCTTGCCGGTCCACCCACGATCCATCAGGATCCATGAAAACACCCTCGGATCTGCCTTCTCCAGACCCCAGCCAGTAACTTGCTGATCAGGTGCCCCTGTTAAATACCCTGAGTGCTCAGGCTGGAGAAGGCCAGCTCGACTCTCTTCCTTTCCTGCACTACACAGAAGCAAATGTAATGGAAAGATGGCTCAGGGGTTAAAGATTGAAGACATGGCTCAGTGGTTAGGAGTGCTTACTGGTTGCTTTTGCAACGGATCAGGGTTTGGTTCCCAGCATCCATGTGGTAGCTCAAAACTATCTGTAGTTCCAGCTCCAGGGGATCTGACACTCATTTCAGACCTTCCCAAGCACCAGGTTTTCATAAGATGTGCATACGTGTGAGCAAAAATTTCATATATATGAAAAGAAAAAAAGAATTGCAAGTTATACCAAAAAGTAGAAAATGACCCAAGTCTAAAGGAATGCTGTTCAAGTGTGCAAAGCCCTGGACCACAAGGGGAACAGAGTGAAGTCACACCCTGAGCAGCAAGGCAGGAGAGCAATCCAGAGCCCGGAGAGGACAGAAAATATTCTTTCTTCTTAAGGAGAATCAAGACCTTTGCTTTCTTCCTGCTCAGAGAGGGGGCTGAGGAGGATAATTACTTCTTGGATCTGGTGGTTATGTGCCTTCATGCCTTCAGAGGAGTGCAAGACTGTAGAAGGGGGAAGGAGGAAAGACTAGGGCTATTAATAGCTTTGGCTGTGCCTGAAGAATGACACAGGGCTCTACAGAACTGGAGGGTAGGGAGGCTGTGCAGGCGGCCACTTCCTTTGCTGTGCCCTGGTGCCAAGGCTTTGACATGGAAAGAGAAGGAGTCCCAAGAGCAGCTCGGAAAAGAGGGAGGTCCCCCAGAAGCTTGGGGAGGTGAGGTTCACTTGGGGAAGGCTGAAGACTCCCAAGAGTAACAACTCAGGGACACCCACATGGCTACAATCCCCAAAAGAACTTATTTTCACTAAGGTCAATTAGAAGCAGTGTGGAGATCGGTCATTAAAATTTAAACAATATTAAGCAAGGTGTGGTATTGCAAAGCAGTGATGCTAGCACTTAGGAGCCTGAAACAGGAGGGTTGCCACCAGTGTAGATGCAAAGTAGCTTCCAGGACAGCCTGGGACACAGAATGAGACCTTGTCTCAAAAAAAAAAAAAAAAAAAAGAAAGAAAAAGAAAAGAAAAGAAAAGCCTCCTTACCATGGTGGTACTTGCCTGTAATCCCAATACCTGGGAGGTGGAGGCAGGAGAATCAAAAGTTCTGGGGGCTGGAGAGATGCCTCAATGGTCAAGCATCCTCTTCCAGAGGTTCAGACTTTGTTCCCAGCACTCACTTTGGCAGATCACAACCATTGGTACTCTAGGTCCAGGGCATCCAACACCCTTTTCTGGCCCCTGTGGTCATTCAGGAATATATAGCCTGCACATAGATGTAGATTAAAATTTTCAAAATTTAAAATAAAAATATTTCAAGGCCAGTTTCAGCTACATAAGGAATTTGAGGCCAGCCTGGGCTACTTTAAGACCCTTTCTCAAAAAACTAGAATGAGATGATCATGGTTGAGGAAAGGATGGGGAGGGTTATTTAGACCAAAAATAAAAATGCATGAAAAACCTTCATGGAAATCAGTTATTTTTCTTGAAAAATAAATTTTTTTGCATAATATATTTTGATTACAGTTTTCCCAGTACCCACATGTCAGCCCATAACTGTCTGTAGCTCCAATTCCAGGGGATCTGTCACCGACACAGGCATGCAAGTAAGCAAGACACCAATGCACATAAAATAAGTAAATCTTTTTTAAAAAAAATAAAGAAATCCCCTAAAGACACAAAACCAGAAACTGTAATAGAGTAAAAACCTATAGGGTTAAAAAGAATACCCAGACAAAGCACTGAGACAAAAAAAAAAAAACCAAAAAAACAAAAACGAAACTCCAAATTACCAATGAGTTTGTTTTGCGTTGGCCATCTACTGCCGGGCATGGGGTCTGCCCTTATATATGGAAACTAACTACTTTGTAGTCTAATTTAAAACTATATTTTATAAGAGGGGAGCAGTTTTGTAAAGAGTCGAGGCCTGAGTCAATGTGTATGACATGGACACAGCCATTTCAAGGACAAAGGCCTCAGACCCATGGAAAATCCACAAAGCCTTCCCACTTGGTCAAACCGGGCAAGGTAAACCCTTCTGGTTCACGTGTGTGCAAAAACTGGCAACTACAGATTCCTCTTCCTGGAAGTTTACAGCTGGGGGCTGCTCACCTCCAGACTACTCAACTTCTCCCTACTGTGCTGTATAAAACAGATGTACCCAATATCTGGACTGTTGTAGTAGTTGGTGCCACCCATCACTGGGCACGCAGCTCACGTCACTCCAGCTTTTCTGTGTACATGGCTGTCATTTCTTCATTCCCTCACCATCCTAGTCAGAGTGTCAGGATCAAGGCAAGGTAATGTAGCAGAGTTTGAACACAGGTACCCTGTAGGAGTAGACATGTTTCCCTGAGAAGACATGAATTATTACATGCAAATATCTCCATGCATGTGGTATTAAAAAAATCTCAATGCAGGCTGCATTGAGAAAACATTAAAGAGAGAGAAAGACAAGAGAATAGAGAATATGTCTCAGTGCTAGGCAAGGGATATCTTCCTACCATTTATTGGCCATGGAGGCCACAGAGATGTCCAAAGTAACAAAGGCTCTTGCCATTACTCTTGGTTGTCCACTATAACCAAATAGTAAGGCCCTACTGCTAAAGGCACCAACACATTTTAATTGTAGGACATACCGAAATCATTAGGACTCCAGGAAACTTCCTCCCTGCTGGCTAGTTTTCATAGTGCTAGAAGGTGCAATGTAGCCCACAGGGAAGAAAAAACATCAACGGTGTTACACAGGTGAATGCCAAATGATATAAAACTGACCTGCCAGCAAGATGCACCCACTGGTGTAATAGTGGCATAAACGTTATGGGAGGTAACCACCTGCTTTCTGATTGGTTTGAGGCCTGTTCCACAGCAGGGAACTCATGCCTTGCTCTGTAAGCTTGATCAAGAGCCCATGGCTTTGGAGATCATAACCCTAAGGGGGAAGCTACTACTGTCGTTTTACTAAATGGACATGTTATCAGATCTAAGTATTTGTTTTACCTATAGATTAGGGCTGCTCTCAACTTTACACACAGAAGCTTATTTTTTCAGTAGCTAATAATTAATGGAGAGGCTTATACCTGGCCACAGTACTAAGAACAAGTGACTATTGAGTCCTCAGACTTAAATAGGACATCTATATTTAACCCCTCCCCTCAAGACTCAGAGAACATGGAGGAAAGGGGTGTGGTGAGAGAATGTAGGAGCCAGGAGGTGTGGAGGAGTACTGTAAAATGCTGTCTCCTGGACATGATAGTATCATTGCACTTACGAGCTCTGGCAGAATCCACTCAGGCAGCACCCCGGTCAGCCCAGGCTTCCATGGGAACTGAGTCTACACGCAGGTGTAGAGGACCCCTTTAAAAGACAGACCCCTGCCCACTTACGCTCTCTCTGCTTCTTCCCCTCTTCTCCCACCTACGCTCTCTCTGCCTCTCTGTCTCTTCTCTCTGCCTCTCTCTCTATGTCGACCAGCCACGGCGGTCAGCCATTAACCCTGTTCCTCTTCTCTCTTAGTCTCTCTACTCTGCCGGGCCTATAATAAACTGGTTTAATATGTCTAATAGTCTCACGTCTCATCTTGCGCCTCTTCTTTATTTCTAATTTAAGCAAAATAATAACAACTGGACGTATCAAGCCAACAAGACTGATCAAGTCAGTCAGCGCTTTAGCAGGTAGCATTAACTGAACTAAGTGGGTTTAAGGGAGAAAGAAAGGGAAAGAGAGAGAGGGGGGGGAAGGAGAGAGAGAGAGAGAGAGAGAGAGAGAGAGAGAGAGAGAGAGAGAGAGAGAGAGAGCACCATGGGCAGGTAGGAAGGATACAAGTTGGTGGGGTGTGTGGGAGGGGAGTAATTGAAGGTGGATATGATCAAGGTACATTATATACATGTATGAGGTTGTTAAAGAATAAATGAAAGCTATTTTAAGAACAATTAAAATAATTAGTAATATTAATAACATGGGCGTAAGTAGTGTTGAAATTTTTTTAGAATGCTTTTCCAAGTTGCTTAAAGCCTAGAGAAGGAAAATGACATGTTTAGTAGACATAAATTATAGGATCAGCACAAGCAGTCATTGAGATGATGAGTCAGAACTTATAAATTGACTTTGTGTGGGTCTTCCCAAGTAGGTAGGAGTGTGTTTGTGTATGTCTGCACGTGTGTGTGTGCATGTGTCTGTGTCTGTGTGTCTGTTTGTCTGTGTGTCTGTGTCTGTGTGTTTAATGGCATGATTCTTTTTTGTGTGAATTATTTTATTTTAAAAAATTTATTTTTCACTGGGTGCTGGTGGCACACGCCTTTAGTCCCAGCACTCAGGAGGCAGAGGCATGTGGATCCCTGTGAGTTGGAGACCAGCCTGGTCTACAAGAGCTAGTTCCAGGACAGCCTCCAAAGTCACAGAGAAACCCTGTCTCAAAAAATCAAAAAGAAATTTTTTTCATTTTACATACTAGCCCCAGTTCCCCCTCCCTCCTCTTCTCCCACCTCTCCACCTCCCCCTTTCCCACCCCCCATCCACTCCTCAGAGAGGGTAAGGCCTTCCTTGAGGAGTCAACAAAGTTTGGCATACCAAGTTGAGACAAGATCAAGCCCCTCCCTCCTGTATCAAGGCTGAGCAAGCTATCCCTCCATAGGGAATGGCAACCAAAAAGCCAGTTCATCCACCTGGGATAGGTCCTGGTGCCACTGCCAGTGGCATCTGATTCTATCAGTTACTGAATGTAGGTTCTATGATGACAATTAGAGTAGTCATTAATCTGATTAAAGGGGAAGGCCAGTTCAGGCATTCTCTCCACTATTGCTAGGAGTCTTAGCTGGGGTCATCCTTGTGGATTCCTGAGAATCTCCCTAACACCATAATGGTTCCCTCTATCAAGGGAACCCATTGCTCTCACTTGCCATCCATCCCCCAACTCAGTCTTCTGGATCCCTCAGTTCCCATCCCGATTTTCTCCCTTCTGCCTCCCCTCCCAGTTTATCCAGGAGATCTTAACTATTTTTCCTTCCCGGGGCCCTCCATGTGTGTCCCTCTTAGGTTCTTACCTAGCTTCTCTGGAGCTGTGGATTGTAGTCTGTATCCTTTGCTTTAAATCTAATATCCACTTATGAGTGAGAATACATACTGTGTTTGTCTTTCTGAGTTTGGGTTACCTCACTCAGGATGGTTTTTTTCTAGTTCCATTCATTTGCCTGCAAATTTCAAGATGTCATTTTTTTTTTCACTGAGTAATACTCCATTGTGTAAATGTACCACATTTTCTTTATCCATTCCTCGGTTGAGGGGCATCTAGGTTGCTTCCAGGTTCTGGCTATTCCAAATAATGCTGCTATGAACACAGTTTATCAAATGTCCTTGTGGTGTGATTGTGCATCCTTTGGGTATATGCCCAAGAGTAGTATTGTAGAGTCTTAAGGTAGATTGATTCCTAATTTCCTGAGAAACCGCCATACTGATTTCCAAAGTGGCTGTACAAGTTTGCACTCCCACCAGCAATGGAGAAGTGTTCCCCTCACTCCACATCATCTCCAGAATAAGCTGTCATTGGTGAAAGGTTCAGGATTTAATGCTGATTGGCTCTACCTCTTTAAGAGACAGACCCCGCCCCCCTGACAACAGTCAGGGCAGGCACAGGAACGTGCCATCACCACATCACCCACCACGCATTTACAGCCTGCTTGAGGACTCTGGGCATGCGTGGAACCTCAGTGTGCATGTGCAGTCTTCCCTTTAAGTTTCAACTTCCCTGCTTCACTCTCTCTCTCCTTCTGCTTTTCTCTTCTCTCTGTCTCTTCTCTCTCTCCTTCTGCTCTTCTCTTCTCTCTGCCTCTCTATGGTGACCAGCCATGGCAGTTAGCCATTACCCCTGTTCCTCTTCTCTTTTAGTCTCCCTACTCTGCCGGGCCTATAATAAAATGGTTAATATGTCTCATCTTGCGCCTCCTCTTTTTCTTTATATATAATTTAAACAAAAACCTAACAATTGGTGTTTTTTATCTTAGCCATTCTGATAGGTGTAAGATGGAATCTCAGAGTTGTTTTGATTTGCATTTCCCTGATGGCTAAAGATGTTGAGCAATTCTTTAAATGTCTTTCAGCCATTTGAGTTTCTTCTACTGAGAATCCTCTGTTTAGATTTGTACACCCCACCTCCCATTTTTAATTGGATTATTTGGTATTTTGGTGTCTAGTTTCTTTAAATATTTTGGAAATCAGCCCTCTGTCAGATGTGGGGTTGGTGAAGATCTCGTCCCATTCTATAAGCTGCTGTTTGTCTTATTGACCATATCCTTTGCCTTATAGAAGCTTCTCAGTTTCAGGAGGCCCCATTTATTGATTGTTGCTCTCAGTGTCTACGCTACTGGTGCTATATTTAGGAAGTGGTCTTCTGTGCCAATGCGTTCAAGGCTACTTCCCACTTTCTCTTCCATCAGGTTCAGTGTAGATAAATTTGTGTTGAGGTCTTTGATCCATTTGGACTTGAGTTTTGTGCATGGTGATATATATGGATCTATTTGCAATCTTCTACATGTCAGCATCCAGTTATGCCAGCACCATTTGTTGAAGATGCTTTCTTTTTTCCATTGTACAATTTTGGCTTCTTTGTCAAAAATCAGGTGTTCATAGGTATGTGGATTAATTCCAGAATTAAGTTAAACAAAAAAGTTTCTGTTTTGACTCCTTGTTTAATGTGTTATTGGACACAGTCCATTATAGCAGGAAAAGCATAGTAACATGTGCTTGAGGCAGCTATTACATTGGCCCTGTATTCAGGAAGAAAAGGAGTGAGGGAAAGAGAATGAGGGTATGGAGAGAAAAAGAGAAGAGAGGGGAGGGGAAAGAGAGGAGAGAGAGAAACACTTGTATTCAGGTTGATTTTTTTTACCCAGAGTATTCAGCCCAGGTCCCAGTCCATGAAGTGGTGCAACCCCGAATTCAGGGCAAAGGTTTGTCATCCCTCTTGTACTAAATCTCTCTGCAAACAGCCTCATAGATACACCCAAGTATCTGAGAGTGATGCTAAATCCTGTCAAGTTGACAATGAAAATTGTCCATACCAATTTTATCAATTAAAATGATTTTAATGCTGCCAAAAACAATATCAGGGTCTTCAATTCAATTCCATTGATTCATATGTCTGTTGTTATGCTAATATCAAGCTGTTTTTTATTTCTGTAGCTCTATAGTAGAGCTTGAAGTCAGGAATAGTGATGCCTCCAGAAATTCCTTTATTGTACAGGTTCGCATTGGCTATCCTGGGTTTTTTGTTTTTTCATATTAAGTTGAGTATTGTTCTGATGGGGGAAGCTCTTCTATGTATGTTTATCTTATTGGTTGTTGAATAAAGCACTGTTGGCCAATAGAGGAGCAAGATAGGTGGGACGAGGAGTTGAGGAGAACTTTGGGAAATGTAGTAAAGAGAAGTCTTGTGATCCAGGCAGGAAGTGACATAGCAGGCAGACTCAGAATATAAGCAGGGACAAGTAGGAAATCGATCTCTTCCTCCTCCTCTCTTCTCTGTAGTCACCATGTAATCACCGGCAAGAGAGGGCATATGCGACCAGCGTCCTCAATAAGATAAGTTCTTATAAAATATATAGATTAGTAGTTATGGTTGATAATAAGACTGAGCTAGCAGATAAGAAATCCTGGTCATTGGCCAGCAACATTGTACCTAATATAAGTCTCTGTGTGTTATTTTGAGTGCCCATGTGGCGGCAGGGCTTGGGCGGCTTGGCAGAAAGTTTTATAGTTACATTATTCCATTGAAGTCTGTGAAGAATTGTGTTGGGATTTTTATGGGGATTGCATTGAATCTGTAGATTGCTTTTGGTAAAATTAATGGCATGATACTTGAATCTCTAAGTTTCTAGTGTTTACTTATTTTTAAAAATAAACTATAAAATGGTAAGGTGTAGCTAACACACACTTGTCCAGTCTGTATTTCTGTTAAGGAATTGCCACTGGGCAGTGGTGGCACCACACCTTTAATCCCAGCACTTGGGAAGCAGAGGCAGGCAGGTCTCTGTGAGTTTGAGGCCAGCCTGGTCTACAGAGAAAGTTCCAGGAAAATGAAGGCTACACAGAGAAATCCTGTATCAAAAAGAAAAGAAAAGAAACAAAACAAAACAAAACAAAATGTTTTGGTAGCTGTGTGTGATGTTACATGCCTGCAATCCCAGAATTTAGGAGGCTGAGGTGGGAGAATTGGGAGTTCCAGGCCAGCCTGAAACTAGAGCCTTGTCTCCAAAAAAGAAAAGCAAATATACAAAATTATTGCCTTGGTAAATTTACCCAAGATGTTAAGCACTATATGTTTGCCTTTATTTAGTATTTCATTCATTCAACTGATTTTTGTCAGTTGTTTGTTTTTGGAGGTGGAAGGTTCTGGATCAGCTCCAGGTCTTGTTTTCACACTGGTCAAGTATTCCAGCAGTGAGCCACATATATTTTCCTTTATTTTTTAGTTATTATGTGTATGTATGCCTGTGAGTCAGGGATGGCCCATGTACATGGGGTGTGCATGGGGTGGCCAGAGGGCAACTTTGTGAAGACAATTGTCTCCTTCCGTATTTATATACATCCTAGGAATCAAATTCAGGTCATTTCAGGCTTATACAGCAATCCATCTTGCCAGCCAACAATTGCATCTGTGTGTGTGTGTGTGTGTGTGTGTGTGTGTGTGTGTGTGTGTGTGTTTTCAGATACCCATGGAACCAAGAGGACTGGATCTCCTGGAGCTGGAGTTATAGGTACTGTGAGACTTCCATTGTTGGTAAAGATGATTAAACTCTGGAAGCCCAGGATTGCATAGTCTGATCCCAACTACAAATAGTGAATAAGCCCTCCACTCAAGAATCCATGCTCTAGTGGAAGAAATAGGAAGAAATTAATGGCATGGATTGTGAAAAGAGTTATGGTCTGGTGGCCAGAGTTTCATGGCCAAAGACCTGGCTCCCAGAACCCTGTCAAGCTTGGCTCAGCCATCTGTCTGGCTGTGCCAATTAAAAAGATGAGTAACGGTGAGAAGCAGAGAGGAGATTTAATCAGTGAACACTGGGAAGAGGAACAAATAAAGGGGTTAATGACTCCAAGTTCACCTGTCAAGTATTGACATGAGCTTTAGGTTCAAATAGTGAAAGACTGGAATGTGGGGGAGGTAAGAAGTTGGCATAATTAAACAGGTCTGGTCAAGGTTTGGCCCATCTGTTCATCTTGATCTCAGCTCTGATTGTGCAAGGTGGTCCAAAGAAGTCCTTATTGCTTAAGGAGATCAATAGAGTCCCCAGGAATTGGCCCTCTCCAGGTTGTAGCCTTGCCATTAGAAGAGAAATGACCCCTCTGGGGTGGGCCAGTGACTGTTGTGTGAAGCCATCTCTCCAGCCCCTGACAGGAGAACTTTTGGTGCCTCTTGGGGATATGAGTCAGGACATTGTAAAAAGTCACAGTAAGGCACCTCAGTTATTCTGATCATTGTGTCTTTAGCTTAAAGAGAAAAAGGTGGGTAAGTTTCCGCACATATACTCCTCTGGGTCTTTCTGATGTCTGTGTGCAGGAATAAGCAGACAGCGCCAAGTACAGGGGACAGTCACAGAATGAGGGCAGAGATGCTGGCTTTCATCCTCCCTTCAGTTACCTTGTGGGCCCCGTGAGGAGTCGGTGCTTATTAGCAGTTCCAGTGCTTGGTATAATCAGTGTTTGCTCCAACACGCAGCAACAGTCTCTGCACAGAGACTATTTGTCCTTTTGTTTTCTGCCTGGCTGCATTGGGGTTTGTTGACTGTTCAGTATCTTCCTGCAGGATTCCACCTTGTAGCTGAACTTTATTTGAGACAAGGTCTCACCATGTAGCCCAGGTTGGTTTCTAACATATAGCAGATCTCCTGTCTCAGCCTCCCAAGTGTTGGGATTATTGGCATGTGCTACTATTCCCAACTGTAACTGAATGTAATAAATAGACCCTCTGGCTACAGGTAAGCAGAAGGCAGGAAAGATGAGGAAGGGAATGTCAAACTAGGGAGAAAGAGTAGGCAGAGAAGTTCCATGGGAGCATGCTTTTATTATTTACTGAAGTTTTAAGGCTAAAGCCAAAGTTCTGTAGTCCTCATAGCTTGGGCTGGCCAGCAGTCCTTATGTGGTAATAAAGGAAAAGAGCTGAGAGGAAAGGAAGAAAGAAGGCTTTAGCCAGTGTGACCACATGACACGCAACTTCCGGTCTCTTCAAGGGCTGACAGGAACTTTGAGTTCTTATGGGGGAAGGTAGCAGAGGAGAAATTGATACCTGCTAAGCAGGTGATCTTAGTCTGTTGATATTCTAAGCCATTACATCTTAGTCACAGTTCTGCAAGAGTTCTAGAGACATTTTCACCCTCTGATCTCTTAAGGGAAGCAGCCTGGTTCCCACCAAGATGATTGTTCAACATGCCAAGAAGCCTCACTTCATGGGGAACAGCCCCTGCTTGGTAGCAGCCTCATGGAGGGTGACCACTCTGTGGGGCTCACTGTTGCTGGGGGTACTTATATTCCTTATCATAAAAATAACGATAACTTAGTCATCTCCCTCTTCCTAGAATTAAAGGTAGCTGCAGAGCAGAGTGCCTCAGGAAGAAAGAAGAAGCTCAAGATGCCCAGAGGACAGTGGAGACTCAGGTAGGTCAGTGACAGGGCAATGTGGTCTCCTTTAGAGGCCTGATGCTTTGGGGGGAGGAAGGCATCCAGGTGGGCTTGGTCTACGGGTCCCTTCACTCTTGCCCACAGCTCCTACTTCTCTAGTGGAAGAGAAAGGATGTGTCACTGGAGTCAGGAGTTCACACACCTGGAGAGCTGCACTATTTCTACCTGAGACATGGCGGGTTGAGCACCATGCTGCTGTTCATTGCTGGTCTCCCACAGTCACTGAGGCAAACCCAGCTCCCGACAAGGCTCTTATCTAGGTATGTAAGTCCATAGAATGGTGTTAGACACCTGTGCTCCAGATGCAGCCATCAGGGACAAGAATGTGAAGACCGTAAAATGGCGGCTTTCAGGCCAGGTGTGGTGGTACATGTCTGTTATCCTGGCACTAAGGGGACAGCGGCAGCAGGATTGCCGCAAGTTCAAGACCAGCTTGGTCCACATACAAGTTCCAGGCTATCAAGGGCCATATAACAAGACCCTGTCTCACCAGGTGGTGGTGGCGCACGCCTTTAATCCTAGCACTTGGGAGGCAGAGGCAGGCAGATCTCTGTGAGTTCAAGACCAGCCTGGTCTACAAGAGCGAGTTCTAGGACAGTCTCCAAAGCCACAGAGAAACCCTGCCTCAACCCCCCCCAAAAGACCCTGTCTCAATAACAATAACAATAATAATAATAATAATAGCTTTCAGTTTTTCATAGTGAGTTCAACTCTAAGATCTTATAATCTTATTTAGCCATTGAGAATAACTTTGATTTTGGTAGGGTTAAATAAATAAACACTATCAATTTGGAGATGATACACCCTCACCCTTAATACCTGACCTCTGTAACAGATGGGGGTGGTGGCAGAGATGATGATCATGATGGTGATGATGATGAGTAGGAATTACATCATCTAGGCCATGGCACTGAAGGTGTGTGTGGGGGGGGGTAAGATTATATCCCTCTATTCCTTCTCCTTGTAGGAATATGGGAATATGCTTATCAGTTATATAACTCTATTAACTATTGTATGAGGCTGTTATGTTCAAAGAAATGAAGATGTCATGCTGGCTGCTAAATTTGGATCTCTACCATGATAACAGGTCACAGCTAGTTTGGAGGATTTTTAAATTGTTATTATTCATGGTATCATTATGCTTATGATAAAACATCCTTATTCTTATGCGAGACTCTGGGATCTAGAGAAATTATGTTAGCACTTATTTTTCTTTCTATTGTGAAAAACAGCATTTGCAGTTTCTTTTTCTTGAACATGGAAAAATTTAGGGCCTGGGAACAATAATAAGAGCATGTCTGTGTTTTTAAAAGATAACCCTGATAACCCTGGGGTCAGTGTTCTGGATGGACTGGATTAGAAGGGAGAACATAGGCACGGAGAGACTAATTTTGGACCTAACTGTATTGCTTTTTTCATTCATTTGTTCATTCATTAATTCATTCAAAAATTCTTTAGGCATATCTTTAATATATCCAGTGTAGTTGTGGACACCATAACACAACAATGAACAAATAAAGCACTTGCCATCTTAGAACTCTTCATTGTGGAAATACCTTCAACCTGGCAGGAATATTGTCCATCACTTGTCAATATACAGCATTGATATTGGCAAGTGATGGAGAGAAAAGTTAAACAGGTGAGGGCTGGAGAGATGGCTCAGAGGTTAAGAGTACTGGCTGTTCTTCCAGAAGTCCTGAGTTCAATTCCCAGCACCCATAAGGTGGCTCACAATCATCTGTAATGAGATCTGGTGCCCTCTTATGGCCTGCAGGCATACATGCTAGCAGAACACTGTATACATACCAAATAAATCTTAAAAAAAAAAGTTAAACAGGTGAGATGGAGCATGCTGGGTACATGCAGAAAAATGTAATTGACTCACCACTTTTTAGTGTACCATTCAGTAGTATTGAGTCTACTCACATTGGTGTATGATAGTCCGCCAGCCATCTCCATAACTCGTTCAGGTGGAGCTTTTGATAGGGTGTTTGAAGGTCCTGGCAACATACAGTCTCATGGGAGCAGAAGCCTGAAGGAGGTGAGAGAATGAGTCTTGTACATCATTAGACAGATGTGGTCTAGCGTCCCCCCCCCCAAGCAACCTAGACTATCATCATAGCCCAGCTAAGAGGTGGTACACAAATTTACTACCACTTCCAGAGCTTCAGTGAGGATGGGTTGGGTATTTAGTTTAGCGAAGAGGCCAACTTAGGTCCAGGCAGAGACAGAGAATGCATTGCTGTCCCAGTTAGGCTTCTGTTACTGTGATCAAACACTGACCAAAAGCAACTTGAAGAGGGAAGGATTTAGTTGGCCTATGTATCCAGGTCACAGTCCATTGAGGGAAGCTAAAGCAGACATGAAGCAGAGGCCATTGTGGATGGACTGGATGGACTGCTTACTCCTCACGGCTTGCTCAGCCTGCTTTCTTTTTCTTTTTTCTTTCTTTCTTTTTTTTTTGGTTTTCTTAGTATGTTTAATTTTTTAATATTTTCTTTTTTATTAATTTATTTTTTATATTCCAAACCAACCCAAGTTTTCCTCCCTCCCCACCTCCCATCTGCTCCTCAGAGAGAGTAAGTCTTCCCTAGGAAGTCTACTAAGTCTGTCCCATCATCTTGTTGAGGCAGGACCAAGGCACCTCTCTACTCCCACACCCCTGTGTCTAGGCTGGGCAAAGTATCTCTCCATATAGAATGGACTCCACTAAGTCAGTTTGCATTAGAGTTAGATCTTGGACCCACTGCCAGTGGCCTCATATATTGTCCCAGCCATACCATTATCACCTATATTAAGGGAGTCTAGTTTGGTCTTATGCAGATTCCCAATTTGTCAGACCCGAGTCAGTGATCTCTCACTAGCTTGGTCAGCTGATTCTGTGGTTTTCCCCATCATGGTCTTGACTCCTTTGTTCATATTGCTCAAATATGTTCATCGCAACATTATTTGTAATAGCCAGATCTTGGAAACAACCTAGATGCCCCTCACTGAAAAATGATTAAAGAAAATGTGATATATTTACACAATGGAGTACTATTCAATGGCAAGAAACAATGACATCCTAACATTTGCAGGCAAATGGAGAGAACTAGAAAAAAAAAATCATTCTGAGTGAGGCAATCCAGACCCAGAAAGACAAATATAGTATGTACCCACTCATAAGTGGATACCAGACATAAAGCAAAAGATACCCAGCCTACAATCCACAACCCCAGAGAAGCTAGAACCCTCTTCCAGAGACAGATGGAAGCAGATGCAGAAATACACAACTAACCATTGGGCCAAGCTCCTGGAGTGCAATGGAAGTGAGGGAGGAGTAATAACATGAACTAAGAAGCCTGCTTTATTCTACAGCTCAGGACCTCCTTCCCAGGATGGCATCACCCAGAGTGAGCTGAGCCCTCCCACACCAATCATTAATCAAGAAAATGCTCCCACAGACTATAGGCCAGTCTGATGGAGACAACTCCTCAGTTGAGACCCCCTCTTCTCTGATATGTCTAGGATGGTGTCAAGTTGACAGAAACCAACCAACACGATTGCTAAGCACAAGAATGATGTCTAAAGCATGGAGAGGATTTTCCTGTTTATCCTAGGATTTAACATCAAAGAGCACATGGTGATAAAGGAAAATTTATGAGACGGAGAACCTAATGTGTTTGTTCCCTTTCTGCCGTTCTTCCATCAGACATGAGCCAAGACTCATGAGTTTGTTTTGATTTGAAATATGCCCTTTAAGCCTGTTCATACATGTTTTGCTTCTGATAGGAGCAGTTACTCATACATTTCTAAATACATTCCATTTTTCTGGGTACAGAAGGCAAGAGGGAAATGGGCACATCTGTACTTGGTAAACAGAAAGACCTGTAGATCAATCAGTCAAAAAATGTTGTCATTTCAGGAAGCCTTCAGGTGTTCTGTGAGTTGTGTCCAGTGCCAAGTTCTGCTTGGGAAAGATTAACTTGCTTTGGTAATGCCATGCAGGACTTCTTGTCTCAAAGACCCCAAGGGAAATAGGAGAGTCAAAAATGACGTTGTGTCCACCTTCGTAGTCACTCTTCTGATTGTCTTTCTCTGGAAACTTGCAGAGAAGCTTGAGCATGTTTGCTTTGGGTGGTTGTTTATTTTCTTACTGATATGAAAACCAGTAAAAGGAAATGGCATTGCTTCGCCCACAGGGAGGATCAGCCCTGTAAATATAGGCAAACCAGCAGCATAATTCAGTGTTTCCTTGGGGGTATAACAATTGTGAATATTTTCTACAGGACTGATATGGTTTAGAGTAAGGGTTGGTACACTATAAAATATTTGGGCCCAGAGACCAGATGTTCCTCTTATAAAAATGCTCCAGGTGCCATTTTGGGTGTGAACAGCACTTCTTACAACCACTTACCTTCTGGAGGTCTCATTTCACAGGTCCACAGTCTTCTATATGTTGTTACTGTTTTTTGTTGTTGTTGTTGTTGTTGTTTTTTTAAGACAGGGTCTCATGTATTCCAGTCTGGTATTGGGGACTTACTATGTACCTGAGGATAAACTAGAACTTCTGATCCTCCTGCCTCTACTTCCCAGTGCTGAGATTGCAGGAGTCATACACTGTTTATGTGGTGCTGAGATCAAGCCCTGGAATTTACACATGCTTAGTAAGCCCCTGACCAACCGAACTTCATTCCTAGTCCTTCATCTGAAATCCTTGAACTATGAATTGTAGAATTGCTAATTTTTTCAGAAATATGGTAATGCATATTATTGTAAAATACCTTTAAGGAAGACTGAACCAGTCCTCTATAATTCACTGGTTCTCAACCCGAGAGTCACAACCTCTTTGGGGGTCAAACAACCCTTTCACAGGGTTTGCCAAAGAGCATCAGAAAGCACAGATACTTACATTATGATAAATAACAGAGGCAAAATTACAGCTAAGAAGTAGCAGCAAAAATAATTTTATGGTTGGAGGTCACCACAACATGAGGAACTGTATTACAGGGTCACAGCTTTAGGAAGGCTGAGAACCACTGTTAGGATTAAATATGTGGATATGTACCCAACAGAGTGTACAATTATTTACACTCATAGAATAAGGATCGTGGTGGATTTACATCAGTTCAGATCAGATTTTACTGCCAAATTCATTTGGGGCATCAAGCTTTTGGTTTCAGGGATAAAATATTAAAATTTCAGAATTATCTTGGGAGGCAAAGGGAGGCAGATTTCTATGAGTTTGAGGCCAGATCTACAAAGCAAGTTCCAGGACAGCTAGGACTGTTTTACAGAGAAACCCTCACACACACACACACACACACACACACACACACACCAAACAAACAAACAAACAAAAAACAAACCAAAACCAAAACTCAGAATTGTAGTGATGATATCCTGGACTTGTATAAAACTTTAACTAGGGAAGCAGAAGCAGAAAATTCATGACAAGTTGGAGACCACCTTGGTCTACATAGTGAATTCCAGGCCAGCCAAAACCCTGTCTTTACAAAATCAAATATTTCTCCAAGAGCTGGGGCTGTATCTCCAAGGCAGAGTGATTACCTTACCTTCTTCAGGCCATGGGTTTGATCCCTGGCACTGCAATGTAATAAATAGAAAAATTTAAAAAAATCTCTAAGTAACTCCAAAAAAGCAAACAACTGTGTGGGCCAATCCCATGAGTAGCAGTGATTCAGTGAATCTACACTGAGTCTTTCCACTGCATGTCCTGCACCTGAGTAATAGCCACCAGGAGCAGATGAAGGTTCAGATAAATTGTTAGCATTCACCTTCTGCCCCCAGCCTCTGCCTCTGGGGTCTTGGCTACCTGAAGAACAAGATGAACACAGGGATGTAACTGTGCAGGTTGAACCTCCTTAATCTGAGTATCTGATGCCAAACTTTGAGTGGCACACTCCTTCAATCCCAGCACTTGGGAGACAGAGGCAGGTGGATCTCTGCAATTCAAGGCCAGCCTAGTCTACAGAGCAAGTTCCAGGACAGACAGGACTGTTACACAGAGAAACTCTGTCCCGGGAAAAAAAAAAAAAAAAAAAAAAAAAACAACAACCAAAAAACCAAAACCAAAAACCAAAACCAAACAAACAAAAAACTTTGTGAGTGCTGATGTGGAAACCCCCATATTAAAAGTCATGTGGGGGCTGGAGAGAAGATGGCTGAGCAGTTTAGGGCATGTGTTGCTCTTACAGAAGACGCGGTTCAATCCCCAGCATCCACATGGTAGCTTACAACAGTCCCAGAGGATCTGATCTTCTCTTCTCACCACACACCCACATATACATGCAGGCAAAATATTCTTAAAAATAAAATAGATACATAAGAAATTAATAATAAGGCTGGGCGGTGGTGCCACACACCTTTAGTCCCAGCACTTGGGAGGCAGAGGCAGGTGGATCTCTGTGAGTTCGAAGGCCAGCCTGGTCTACAAGAGCTAGTTCCAGGACAGCCTCCAAAGCCACAGAGAAACCCTATCTCAAAAAACAAAAACAAAAACAAAAATCAATAAAAATAAAATGACACGTAGATGATTCCTAGTCAAAATGAAGCTGTACTAGATATTGTAGAAAATTACTCTCAGACTATGTATAAGGTATGTGTGGAGCAAAACAAATTTGTTGTTTACACCTGAGTGTTATCCCCAAGATGTCTCATGATATATATGCAAATATTCCAAAATCTGACCAAAAAATGTTGGATACAAATAATGGATCTTCAGCCTGTGCTTTCCTGCTATTTCCTCCCTGCCCAGGCCTCTCTGGCATCAGCATCCTTCCACATATAATGAACCTATAGCAGGATGTCCTTAAGTGGGGAGCCTTAGGGTACCCCAGTGGGACTTGCAGGGACACTAGAACTGATCAGTGTGCTTTTGCTAGCTGCCTGGGTAATTTTTCAGAGGCAAAGCCCCATGGCTTGTACCCAGCTAGGCAGTTACAGGCAACTGATACCTCCCAAGTGAGTTGGAAGAGATCTTGTTGCAAAGGATCCTCAGGGAGTTGTTGCTTTGGGAACCATGAGGTGAGGATAATTAACTCAGCTACATGTTTTGGCAACTCCAGTTTTACACACAACCTTTTACAGATATGGCGACCTAACAGTTGCTAGACCCATCTGACACATTTCTTCTTTTGGAAGACTAGTAGTGCTTGTGGCTGCTCTAACTGAGGAGAGAGTGAGGACCATGCTCTCTCAACAGGCCACATACTGAGCAACCTGTGCTCTGTCTCCTGGGATTCCAATTGGCCAGTACCATGCACAGCTACCTGGACAGTGAGGTTTGGAAGATGGCATGGAAACCAGGTGAGCTTTTTGTTGTTGTTGTTGTTGTTTGGTTTTTCACAATGAGGGCTTTAAATACTGAAGGAACAAAAGAATATAAACAGGAGTGTTATACCATATCAAGTCAAGAGATTTATTAATTCTGATTTATTCATCTAGCAAATTATATAACCCATAGAACCCATGCTTTGTGCTGTTTTGCCAGATATGAGCTCTATCTACAGAGTTTAGGCTTGTATGCCATGTTTGGGGTATGTATGTGGGTGTGTGCCTATGTGACAAAGGGAACTTCTGGAGCACAAGACAAAGGACAAGCCGACAGAGAAGCAGACAGCCAGTGAGATGGAGAGAATCCGAAGGATGGAGTGCGTGAGAACCAACACACATGGTGGGATCATGGGAATCGATAAACTGAGAGGAGTTAGACGATTTTTATTGGTAGATTGGGCAGGAGGGCACCTTAGGAAGAGCATCCTTCTAAACAAAACAAAACAAAAACAAGAGTCCAGGCCGGAAGAAATACATTGTCTAGATAAGCACTAGAAAAAAAAGTTCACTGAGTTGTTTTGTATCCTGAGTGCCAGGCTAAAGTCCTCTCCTTTCAGGACAGCAAAAAAAGAGGTCTAACCTGGAGAACCCTTTCAAAGAAATTCAAGCTGATCATGATATCACTGTGGGAAAGAGCCCTTCCACTGTGTGGAAGCCTGAATCCCACAGGTTACACTAGGAGAGCAAGGAGAATGAGAGGCTGACAGGAGAGAGATTTCAATGGAAGCCTTGTACTAGCTGCTGACTGAGTAAGGTCACAAGTGGGTCAGCAGGATGCCTCTGCCTGTAAGGATGGACATCCGCAGCAGGAGTCAGTGTGAAGGGTGTGTGCTGGTTCATGAAAATCAAAGCCCTAAAGGAAGTGTGGCTCAGCCTCAGCATTGCCCAGGGTTCTGGATCTTTCCCCTGAAGTTCCTTCTCAGGGCAGAGCAGGTCAGATGGTTGTAGATGACTGTGTGCCAGCTGGAGATAGTTGTAAATGGCTGGAGCAGTTTGGGCTATAGCTTGGTGGTTCAATTCCTAATACCCAAAACAATCAAACAATACAAAACAGGATGGAGCAGTTTTTAAAAAGGCAATAGCAAGATACCTGTTTTCAAACACTTTGCCTTGGGTTTTCTTATTTTTAAGTTGTTGCTACTGAAGAGTTCCTTTTTTTCTTCTTGTTTGCTGGTTGGTTAGTTTTGGCATGGTATCCCACTGTCACCCACGATGGTCTTGAATTTGAATCCTCCACCTCAGTTTCCTTAGTGGTTGGGATTATAGGGACTACAGGTGTGTGCATTGCACCTGGCTTGCTGTTAAACATGAGAATTTTGTCATCAGTTCGCATGCTTTCTTAACCTCAGTTTCTTGTTACAGGAATAGTGTACCAATTAAATACTCATTAAATAGAAGCCATTATTTTGGTTGCATCCCTAATAGGTCCACTATTACCCAAGCATAATAAGCATGTGTTCAATTCAGTTGTATCTCTGCCCCTAATTTCATTATTGGACTACAGTAAAGATTGCTAGTTGTAATTAATATCAAGCAGTTATAGTATTGTTCATTAGTTTTGAGCATAATGAGTGTGCTTGATTTTAAATTAGATCTTACCAGAAACGATGTCTTCTTTTCTGCAAAAGCACCCAATCACTGTACTCATACTGTTGTGTAACAAAACATTTCCTGGGGAGACACAGCACACACATCTATTTACCCCAGATAGAAGCCTATGGCAGAGCAAAGTACAGATACCACCAAAGTCAAACTTGGAGAGCCAGTGGGTTTTATTGGGGTTACTTACAGGAGTATGGGTGAGGGGTCACTTACAAGATCAGAAACCACTCAAAGACACCTGCATCCCAAGGCCCACCCCAGCTTACACAAGCTGGGAAACCTGGAGCATACTTCACAGCCTGCAGGCAGCTCAACAGGTTGGAGAGTGTCCTTTCCAAGAAACCTCTTCCAGGCAGCTCAACTACTTCCTGCTTCTTCCAGGTAGCTGGTCTGAGTCTTTTTTTTTTTTTTTTTTTTTCCAGCCTGGCCCAGAACTGCTTCATAGAAGGTTTAAATTGAGGGCTGCTGTGTATAGTACACAGTTGTTCTCAAAGCACCTGGGAGGCTGAAGCAGGAGAATTGAGAGTTTGAGACCAGCCTGAATTTTACAGAAAGACCCTATCTTGGGGAATAAAGACAACACAGCATAATAGAGTAGGCAAAAATTTGTGTTAAAAAGGATCACAATCACCTTCAACCCAGTGGCTGCTGAGTATGGAAAAGAGAGCAGCCCTGGTTATGGCTCTTGACTTTCTTCCCAGCACTGACTGGTGCTGCAGCTTGCCTCTTCACAGGCTGCTCAGAGAAGGTGGAAGGTAGGCTTTTGGCTGCTGAGCTTCCTCTGTGAAAGGAAGACCCCAGGCTATTCCAGATCTACTAGCCCCACCCTACAGCCAGACAGGTATGGCTGGGATGGAGCCAGTACAAGAACACTGAAAGGGTCCTCGAAATCACATGACCTCCACACACTTGGCTGACCTATTTCTTAGAGCCACAGCTGGCTCCATTCCATCTTTAGGAAGTGCTGGGATCTCATGGCCACAGCCTTTCCCTGGGTCCCCTTTGAGATCTCTTCCATTTCACTAAGGTAACTGCACTGACCAGACAGATTCTTAGTCTATTCCATGTTTATTTTACTTTGGATATTGAATTTTTGTTTATTCTTGTGCTTACTTCTGCAATGCTGGGGATTAAACCTAGTGACTTATCAATACTTTGTCAGTGACCTACATCCTGAGCCTCACTTTTCCCTTTTCAATTAAATTTAAAGTTGTTCTTGAAATGTGCAGGCCAGTTTTCACCACTTCTCCCCTCACCCATCCAACCCCCTCCCTATCCATAGAACTACTATTGCCAAATTGCTAAGCTGCTCTTTTTTTTTTTTTTTCTCTCGAGACAGGGCTTACTCTGTGTAGCTTTGGAGCATATCCTGGCACTTGCTCTGGAGACCAGGGTAGCCTCAAACTCACAGAGATCCGCCTGCCTCTGCCTCCTGAGTGCTGGGATTAAAGGCGTGCGCCACCAATGCCTGGCTGCCTTTCTAGCTCTTTTCTGCTAATTTAAACATATGTGTTGTGGTTGGAATGTACAGTGTCTTCCCCTGATTATGTGAATTCTAGGAATTGAACTTGGGACTTCTGGAAGAACAAACAGCGAGTGTTCTTAATCATGAGCCATTTCCCTAGGTCCTCATGTGTTCATTTTACTACATCCTCCCAAGTCTACTGAGAGGTGATGTATATGGGTTTTGCATCTATCAAATATTATATAATATCTTTAGGGATGGTTGAGGCAGAGTCTCATGTAACTCAGTCTGGTCTTGAAGCAGAGGATGGGCTTGAACTCCTGATTCTATGCTGTAGCCTCTGCTGCTTTCCCAGTTCTGGGATTATAGGCCTGTACCATCATGCCTAGTTATATAATAGCATCTTATATGTTAAAATGCTAGCTTTTAGGATAGAGTAACAAAACTTGTAAAGTTAAAGCTTAAAAGAAACTAAAGTGTTAGGTATGTAACTTCTGTTAATGAAACACCCATTTTGGAAGCAAAACAAACCTCTGAATATTCCATATAGAAACTGTCCTGGGGGTTCACAGGACATTCATTAGGTGTTCCATGCCTCATGACCTGAGTTTGATCCCCAAGACCCATGTGGTGGAAGGATACAGATTGGCCTCTGACCTAAACACATTCACCCACATACACACTAAAGAAATATAATTTAAAAAATTGAAAGATCCAGGCATAGTAGGCATCTAACTCAGCACTCAGGCCTCAAACTCACAAAGATCTGCTTGCTTTTGCCTCCTCAATGGGAATTTAACATTATTTTATTCCTTACTATAGAAATGAGTAACTTGGATTTTGTTTGTTTGTTTGTTTTTTGACATGGGTTTCTCAGTGTAACAGCCCTGGCTATCCTGAAACTCACTTTGCAAAACAGAGAGCCACCTGCCTCTGCCTCTGCCTCCTGAATGCTGGGATTATAAAGGCATGCACCACCATGCCCATCAACTTGGATTTTGTTGTTATTGTTGTTACTCTTTTCCCTCCTCTTTTGGTCAAAGGGTGAGGAGATTGTATAGTTTAGGACCATAGAGGCATCAACTAGCAAAGTCAAAAAGAGGAACAAGGGTCCTTTCTGGTGCTGTAGAGTACCCCAGTGCCTGCTAGGGAGGTAGTCCTGTCAGGATGAATGCCCTCTTTCCCCTTCTTGTCTGTCCAGCTTGTATGTAAAGCACAGTATCGAGTCTAGTTCCTCAGGGAACAGGGCATAACAGCTCTCTGTCACCAGAGGCAACAGACAGGGCTTTGTCCCCCAGATGGGCTCCCTGGCTTCCTCAGAACTGCCTCGGTGTCTTGACAAGGAGGGAGGCAGCGCTGTGCTATGATCAGAACTCAGAGTTCACGACCCCCTTTTCATGGCACTGCCCTTGTTACCCACGGAAGTGGCTCCTCTTATTTTTTCTGAGCTAATTTAAAAATGTTGTCTTCAGAGTAGAAGTGTTTATTAGTTACTGAGAGGGCAGTGTTGCTGCTGTCAGAACCCACAGACAAAGGAGTGCATACATGTCCCCAGCAGAGAGAGTGGGTGACGAGACACAATGTTACTGCCAGTTGCCATCTATGTCAGGCAATAGCCCTTCCATCCTACCCGAATACCTTCGAATACCTTCGCAGAAAGACCCAAGCTCTGTTGGAAATGCCCACTTCATTGATGATACAGAAAGAAATTCAACAGATGTTTTCATTTGGTGTTGTGTCTGTGAATAAATACAAGTATGCCACTCTCACACTCGAAGTAACAACAGCAGCCCCACCCATGAAACCAAAACAATACAAATAAATCATTTAAAACTTTTTTGGGTGTTTCTCTGTGTGTGGCATATGTATGTTCTTTCTTTCTTTCTTTCTTTCTTTCTTTCTTTCTTTCTTTCTTTCTTTCTTTCTTTCTTTCTTTCTCCGTGACAGGATTTCTCTGTGGCTTTCTTTTCAGGCTGTTCCGAAACTAGCTTTTCAGACTGGTCTTGAACTCACAGAGATCTGCCGGCCTCTGCCTCCCGAGTGCTGGGATTAAAGGCGTGCGCCACCACCGCCTGGCTTCCACTTTGTTTTTCAAGACAGGGTCTCTCTCTCTCACTGACTAGACAACTTACCAGCTGGCTAGACTGGATGGCCAATTTATTCCAGGGTCTATCTACCTTCTCCTACCCCTAGCACTGGGGATGCTGGGGCTCCAAACGCAGATTCTCATATTTGCCAGTAGACTGAAGTATCTTCTCAGCATTCCATTTTATTGCTGTTCCCTAAATTTTCGTTAACTTAGAGTACATAAAATCCCAGACTTGTTATGCAGCTAACAATGACTTTGAACTTCTGTTCCTTAGGCCTCCCCATCCTAAGTGGTAGGGACTGAACCAAAGTCTCACACATACTAGTAGACACTCTACCAGCCTAGCTGTATCCCCAGCCATAGATTAATTAATATATATTATATTACATATAGTATATTATATCTATTATATATAAATATATCTAAGTAAATATATATTAATGTTCCCCCTTTCCGGGACTGGACAAGTTATACTTATTCCCTAGGGTAATCAACGGTGACTCTACCACTGAGCTGCATGAATAATTCTTTTCAATGGTTCATATGATTGAATGAAGATACAAACAAGATTTATAAATCACATTTCTCCAATAGGGTTCAAATTTTTTTTTTAAAGATTTTATTATTTTAGCAGGGTATGATGGTGTAGACCTTTAATCCTAGCATTTGAGAGGCAGAGGCAGGAGTAGTTCTGTGGTTTGGAGGCCAGCCTGGTGTACATAGTGAATTCTGGATATCCAGAACTGCAATAGAGACCCTGTTGTGTTTGTGTTGTCTCAAAAAAAAAAAAAAACAACACAAAACAATTTTTATTTATTTTTATTCATGTGCATATCTGTGCACATGTATGCCACCTGTGTGTCCTGGTTTACAAACAATTTCCTGATTTGGTGATACAAACTGAAACCATATCCTCTGGAAGAACAGTACACTCTTGACCACTGAGCTCTCACTCCAGGTCTGAATTTGAATGGTTTAATCTGTGGGCTTCTCCTCTATCTGTTTTAATATCTTACTATTTGTTGAGGAAATGTGATCTGTTCTTTAGCCCAAATACAGCATTGGGAATACATGTGTGCTGTGGTGGTTTGAAAGAAAATGGCCCCCAATAGGAGTGGCATTGTTGGGAGGTGAGGCTTTGTTGGAGGAAGTGAATCGCTGAGAGGGTGGGATTTGAGGTTCTCTATGCTCAGGATATTACCCGCCCAGTGTCTCAGGTGACTTCCTGTTCCCTGCAAGGCAGGAATATAGCCAGCACCACATCTGCCTGCATGCTACCATGCACCCTGCCATGATGATAATGGATTGAACCTCTGCAACTTTAAGGGAGCCCCCCCAATTAAATGCTTTACTTTGTAAGAGTTGCCGTGGTCATGGTGTCTTTTCACAGCAATAAAACCCCTAAGATTTATGCCAAATATTTTTATATGGGAGCTGAAGATCTGAACTTAGGTCTAATACTTACACAGCAAGTGTTCTTGCCTGCTGAACCATCTCCCTAGGCTACGCTCTGTCTGTCTGTCTGTCTGTCTGTCTCTCTCTCTCTCTCTCTCTCTCTCTCTCTCTCTCTCTCTCTCTTAAACTATTATTGCTCTGTGTGTGTGTGTGTGTGTGTGTGTGTGTGTGTGTGTGTGTGTGTGTGTCTTTGCAGGGTGTGCATGTGGAGATAAAGAACAACTTGGTTTGCTCCTACCATGGGGCCCTGGGATGGAACTCGGGTCATCAGATTGAATAGCAAGTGTTTTTTACCTACTGAGCCCCCTCACCTCAGCAGTCTCAGTTTTGTTCTGTTTTGGGAAACATGTAGTTCAGGCAGGCAGGCCTTGAACTGGCCATGCAGCCATGATCTTGAACTTCTGATTCTTTGTACCTTCCTAGTTCTGGGACCACAGGTGTGTGCACCACACCTGACTTTTTTTTTTTTTTTTCCTCTTTACCCATTGGTATATTCCTAAGGAAAGTAAAGACAAATAATAATGTTTAAAGTCACCAGAAATAATTTCATTTTTATAACTGAACTAAGCTGGTAGCTATATTCATTCGTTACATTTTACTCTTTTTTGGGGTGGTGGTGGTAGGGCCAAGTTGAGATAGGTCTTGAAGGGGTGTTTGCAGATGTCCAGGTAGGGAAGTGAATTTCAAAGAGATGAGAATGAAAACTCCATTCAGATTGACTTCATCAACCTGGATCAAGACTTCTAAAGAGTCTGATGCCAGGTAGTTCACTGCCAGCATATTTAAAATGCAGCACAATTTGGAAAACAAGTTGCCCAGTGTAATGCAATCACCAGTGCACAAGGAAGCATAATTACATTGAAACTCAGGGTACATGTCATTTCTTCCAAGAAGATGGGTTCTAGAGATACTCTATCTGCGATAGCTTAAGGGCCTAGTGAAGGATCTGGACTGTTCTCCACCACACAGATAGAGTAGAGGTCATTTGGGCCATTAGCTGCCTCTGGGCCTGGTTGTCAGAGCCTGGGGGAGCCTCTGGCTATTCAGATAATTTAAGGATCATTTAGATGATCAGGTATCTTCATCCTGGTTGTGGGAGCTTGGGGAGCCCTTGGCTGTGAGGGTCATTTAGGTTACTAGCCGCCTCTGGGCCTGGTTGTAGGAGCTTGAGATGGCCTGGGCTAGCAGATAACACAGATCACCAGACTATTGATCACTTCCAATTCTCAGCTTTCTGGATGGAAGAACAGGTTTTGTTTGTTTGTTTATCATCTTTCCCATTGGAAAGACAATCCTGTGTGCCAAATATTCCTGGCTTCTCTGGAGATCCATGGGCATAGGTGAAAGGTTCAGGCATTATGCTGGCCTGCCCCTGTTACCTGGTGGAATCCACTCAGGCAATACCCTGGTCAGCCCAAGGTTCCATGGGAAAGAAGTCTGCACGCAGGTGCAGAGGACCCCTTTAAAAGATAGGCTCTCTGCCCCTTTACTCTCTGTCTCTCTCTGTCTGTCCCTTTCTCTCTCTCTCTCTGCCCCTTTACGCTCGCGCTATCTCTCTCTCTCCCCCTGTTCCTGCTCTCTGTCCCCTCTCTCTGTTTCCCCGCTCTGTCTCTCTATGGCGACCGGCCATGGCGGTCAGCCATTTACCCCTGTTCCTCTTCTTAGTCTCCCCATTCTACCGGGCCTTATAATAAACTTATAGTCAATATGTCTGTCTCAATATTTCTCTTTTCTTCTTTTTAAACAAAAGAATAACATTTTGGCACCCAACGTGGAAAGGCTCTGCCCTTATACCTTCTGCGACCTGCTGGCTCGAGACCCGCTGGTGGGCGCGTGTTAGGCAAGGGCAACCTTACAACCCACTTTCATCTCCGCTTTTCCTGGTACTCCCTCCTGCCTGCAGCAGCCTGAGATGCCGGAATTCAACTTGCCGATTTTTCAACTAAGTATTTCTGGAACTCACTGATCTGCCTATTCGCTACAATCCGGTAAGAAACCCAAACCGTTCCTATGGGGCAGACCCAGCGCTGTTCAATCTGGGTCCATTTTTCGGTTTCGGGCCGGGTGCTCTCAGACAGGGCAATCTGTACATTTTTCGGCCTTGCCCACGGGAAATACATTTTTACGGGATCTTTCGGTTATTGGCAGCAAATAGGTAAATTAGCGGAGTTCTGCCTCCCAGTGGGAACTTTCTTTCACCTGGGAATGTCCCTGATTGTTCTATTTCTGACTGTTTCTTCTTGGTTGGCAATGTCTGCTTGAGACGCTCTAAGAGTTTTTGTTTGTTTGCTGGTTTTCATTTTGTTTGTTTACTGGTTTGAAACTTTTCTGGCAATTGAGAATGTGCTTATGGGGGTCGCCACCTCGACCACGTGTGCTAACCTGGGGGCCGCCATCTTGGTCATAACCATGTGACCTAGCTTAGGCCTACCCACTCACTTCAAGCACTGCCACCTGACATCTTGCTTTTTATTTCTTTCACTTGTTGGGTGCATTTCCTAAAGGTCAGGCATGGGATCCCGCTCCAGGAGCGGTGCTTTTTTGCTTTTTTCAGTTCGGACTGCTGGGTCCTTTTTCGGTTTCGGGACAGCTGTGTCCCCTTCGGGGCCAGGCCCCTGGCAACTCCCACGGGCAGACGTGCATCCGTAGAGGAGCTTTTTGCCGGTTCCCCACCTGCCTCACCCATGGGAAATGCATAGAGGAACCTTTCTGGTTTCATCCAACAAGCAGGTAAAAAGACAAAAGCGGTTTACGGTTGCCGCCGTTTTGGTCATGTGACCTACCTGTAGGCACGCCCAGCTCCAGCGGCCTATCCAGCAAACCTGTCTGCCGGATTTTTTATTTCTGCCAGATCTTTTTGCTTTTTATTTTATTTTTTGTCTATGATTTCTTCTTTCACTGGCTCTGTTGTTCATGGCTTGTTTACTAAATACTGTGCCTTTCCAGGGCCCTCTGTTTAAGTCTACTCTGTCCCTTTAAATCTCCTGTCTGTTTGCTACAATGTACGGATCAGAGATTACATTCTGATTCCCCCTTTACTGTTATCCAGTCCTGCTTGTCTCTGTACCTGTAATTTAACTTTATACTTATCTAGCTTATATACAATTTAAATTAAACTATACTAAGTCTTATATTTCTAAATTGCTATATATCTTTAAATGATGGTAAACATTTAAGGTCATAAAGGTATAATTTAACTATACTTAAAATATAAGCTAAGTCTATACAACTTAAATTTAACTCTTGTATCTTTAAATGATGATGAAAATTTAAAATTATAAAGATCTATTTCAAATTAACAAAATATTTATACCACTCAGTTTATCCTGTAAGCCGTTTACAAAGGCACAGCTTTTATTACAAAAAAGGGATTTTTCTCTAACTAAAGACAAACTTAACTACTAAGATCCTAAGCAGACAGCCCTCAAATGCTCAGAGATCTATAGAATATGGCATTTAAAATGTTTTGTTAAAAAGCTTTTTATAACAGAGAGATAGGCCAGCTGCTGGCCCCACCCCATTTCCTCCGAGAAGACTGGGCACTGAAGAAACTTCGTCTCGAGTCAGTGACAATGCTGGTCACTGAGCAACCCTGCCCTTCACCTCAACTACTACAAAGTATTCCAGACCATGGACAAGAGAACGATGGAATCGACTTTCCCGGCGTTGCTTGGGCCAACGGTAGGCGAGTCTTCCCAAAGTCTCTAATCCACAGGTCGCAAGTTATCAGCAAGAAGGCAGGTGTCCTGCAGCCCACTACTATGGATGGAGGACCTTGGGGATGGCTGTCCATACAGCCTGCTGGCAAGTCTCTGTTATTCTTTAATCATTGATTCAGGTAAAATCTTATCCTTCTCAAGAACTCTGATGCTTTTGACGACTGATAGTCTTGCCAGCTTAAAGCAAAACAGATTCCAATAACAGGTATTTTAGGGTTTATCTATGTAAAGATAGGAAAGTCTAAGATGTATAAAGGTCTAAAAATGTAGTTACGAAGGCCTGAGGATATAAAGGCTTAAATGGTGATAAAATGAGTTGAGACATTAAAAAGAATAAAATATGTTCCTGATTTCTCTATTTCTCATGCTACTGTTCATATTAAAGTTCAACAATACCACTATATGATCATAACTACAAGGTCAAGATTAAGATGCTTTTCATTGTCCTAAAAAAATCTGTCTATTTTTAAATGGTAATACTTTCAGCCAAGTTGCTTCTAACATGAATGTGCTACTAATGTGTCTAATACTTATGTTTCCACAAACTCTAAGGATTCTTATAAGTTCCAGGGAGCCGAATCAGATCCAAACAGGTCAGATTCACTCCAGGTAATATTCAACCTTTCCCCGGTCCCAAATTCTCTTCACTCATCTTGGGACTCCTCGGATACCCCTCCCTCATCTTACAATCTTCCCCTCAAGTGACAGGACCTAAGAAAAAAATTTTTCTAAACTCAACCTTGTTTTCTGCTCTGTCAACATCTTGCCAGGTCTAAGAGGCGCCAGGGAGTTCCATACAGCTTGGACTACAATGAAACAACCAGCTTCCCCAGGACGTGGCAACACCCCAACCTTCTCGGGTCCCCCAAAGATGGTCAACGCCCCCACGTCAGCAGGAAGCAGTCTTAAGAATTCGACGCCCTTATTCCTTAACCTGCCATGTCTAAACACCCCACCTTTTTTAATAATAAGTAGAGGTGGGAATGAAAGGTTCAGGCATTATGCTGGCCTGCCCCTGTTACCTGGTGGAATCCACTCAGGCAATACCCTGGTCAGCCCAAGGTTCCATGGGAAAGAAGTCTGCACGCAGGTGCAGAGGACCCCTTTAAAAGATAGGCTCTCTGCCCCTTTACTCTCTGTCTCTCTCTGTCTGTCCCTTTCTCTCTCTCTCTCTGCCCCTTTACGCTCGCGCTATCTCTCTCTCTCCCCCTGTTCCTGCTCTCTGTCCCCTCTCTCTGTTTCCCCGCTCTGTCTCTCTATGGCGACCGGCCATGGCGGTCAGCCATTTACCCCTGTTCCTCTTCTTAGTCTCCCCATTCTACCGGGCCTTATAATAAACTTATAATCTTATGTCTGTCTCAATATTTCTCTTTTCTTCTTTTTAAACAAAAGAATAACAATAGGACCTTTGTGCTATGCTCAGCAGGGTGTCCGGCTAACAACTGTTTGTAACTCTACTTCCAAGGGATCATGGCCTCTTCTAGCCTCTGGCAGTACCAGGCATGCACATAGGCACAGATATACATGCAGATAAAACAACCATACATATTAAATACAAACATAAATAATTTAAAACACAGACACATACACACACAAAGTTGGACATGGCAGTACTCACCCATTATTTCAGCATTTGAGAGGCTGAGGCAGGAGGATTACCCCATTTGAAGCCAGCCAGAATTGCTTGAGAAGTACCAGGCCCACAAGGGTCAAATTCATGTATAGGTGTTTTCCCTTTCTTAGTAAACAGTGGCACAGTAAGTACACTTTTATTCGCCTAACAGTTGGCTCGTGTTCATTTTTTTCTTACAATGATACTATGCTTCAGGCTCGATTTTCCTATGCCTCTGGGCGGATGTGTTTGTACAGGTCAGATACCAACCTACAGGACTGTCCTGTTCCTCAGTTGCTGCCATATTGGTTTCTGAGACAGGGTCTCTCATCTTCCAGTGGTTAGTAAATCTGGGAGATCTGTCTCCCCAGCTCTGGGATCACAAACCTGTGCTACTACTTCCAACTTTTCTCTCTCCGTCCCTCCCTTCCTATAGAGAGTCTCAATTGATTCCATTACTTCTAGAGAAGGGTTTTTGGGGAGAGAATGCATTCTCATGCGAAGTTGCCCTAAGTGAATCGCAGCATCCTTAGCAGGGTTATTAAAAAGCAGATGTAGCCCTGCCTGCCCTGGACCTTCCGATATGTACCAGGCTGGATTCAAATTTACAGATTTTACCTCTGCCGCGTGCTGGAATTAAAGGCGTTCACCACCTTGCCCTGGACTCCTGACTTTTTTTGTGGGTTTTGGGGATTGAACCCCAGTCTCAATCTTCCTCTTCGCCATCATTTGTTAGGTATCCCTGGAAATCTAACCTAAATAAACTTGAGTTTTAGGAAAAGTACAGTTAATTGATTCCATTACTTCTAGTAAAGGTTTTTTGTTTTTTTTTTTTTTTGCGGGGGGTGGGGGAACTGCATCCTGCACAGGTTTTTGAAAAAGCATACTAAAGTACTTAAAGTCGCAACCCAGTGGACAGATCGGTATCATAGCGTGCTTTCACATCGGTAACCGTCACCATCTTCAGATTTTACAGTTCCAAACCGAAGCTCTGTATCTCGTAATCTTCCAAAGATTTTTAGCAGGGCTAGCTTAACTGGAAGGCGCACTTGCGCCCCAGGTGCAGCCGTGGGCACCGGGAGCATTCCTCCTTCCCAGCGGATTCTCCACGTGACTAAGCAGGCTCCGGGTTTAGCGCTCCGCCCTCACCTATTGTCCCAGGAGAGGAACCGGTATTTCCGGATTAGAGCCTCAGACCCAGTGATCCAGGGTGAGGGCGAGGTTGAAGGGGGAGGGGAGTGGAAATTGATCTTAAAACTTATCTTTCATCTGTTTCTCTTCTTCCCCAAACAAAAAAATCAACCCTCTCCCCTCCCCTACCAAATACACACAATGGCCCACAAACATCCACCCAGTGGTTTTAAAAGGTTGGCCGAGTTTTCCTTGCCCATACCCGAGAGAGAACTGAAGTCAGATCTGGACATGAATCAATAGACCCCGAGAATGGTTTTCGAGCCGGAAGCTCAGGGGGTTTTGCTGAGAAGGGAAGAGGCCCAAGCGTCACTCAGTCCCTGCCCCACCGCTGGGTGGCGCCGGTGAGACCTTCGCCCCCTCCCATCCCGACGTCCCGAAGTGGCGCGAGCCGAAGTAGCCTCTTTTTTTTTCCGGGTCCGGAGGAAGCAGGTGACGGCCGCCGCCCACCTACCCTCCCCCTAACAACACATACTTTCGATAGGCACTTTTTTCTTTCTCCTAAACCTCCAAACAGGAAATAGGTTGAGTCACAGGAGCAGCCGGTGGCCGAGGTCACTGGCTCCCGCCTGCTGGGGCAGCCCGTGGCACCCCGCCTCCGGACCAGGCGCTGCCCGCGCCGCGCCACCCAACGCCGGGGACCGTCGCCTCGCTGTACGCTGACTCTGCTGGCTGCCGCCGCCCGCCTTCTCCAGGCGAGTACCTGCCTCCCTGGCCCTCTCGGGGTGCAAGATTGCGCTGGAGCCGGGATCCGCCGCGGGGCAGTGTGCGTGGACGCGGGCTCTTCCTGTGGGGCTTGGAATGTGATTTATTGAGCGTTGCTTTCTGCCTGCTTCCATCTCCCACCCCTGGGCAGACTGGCATCATAGGGGTTGATTTAGGGACACCCGGGACCTGAGTGTACGCCACTGCTACAGGTGCCTGGCTCTTCCTTGTCCTTCCATGCCGGAGCATTGTTTCACTCCTGCAGAAGGCCTTTGGGTTTCTGTTGGCAGTGATGGTATCTAAGGGGTGGGTGGCCTGGATGGACGCGGCAGGAGAAGGCTGGTGACTGGGTGCATGTGGGGGCGATCCAGGCGGCCATGTGTCTCCCCACGCCGCGTACTGGAAAACTTGTGAAACATTTAATAAGTGTGTGTATACTTGGGGTCGTCCGACCCACTTGTAAGGGAGGAGCAGGGTTGTCAACACGCAGGGCGTTGTCAAGCTCTCCAGGGCTGCTTTCCACGGCTCTTCTTTGGGACTCTCAGTCAAAGCCGAGTTGGAGATCTTTATGTTGGAAAAAGGCCACTGAATGCCAAGCATTCCCCGAGCTTGAGAAGGGTGTTTTCCAGAGTGCTGCAGTTAGCAAGAAGGTTTCTGAGCTACTGTCTCTTGGTTGCCCGTGGCGCCTTCCCAGACCACAGGTGTGCGCGTTCTGCTGAGAGGCTACCCAGGCCTTTCAAAGTTTTCCTACTTGTCTAATTCATTTGAAAGAACCGTTCCCTGGTAAGGATCCTGGGACATTGCTTGGGGGCCTCTTGAAAACCCAGGTCTGAGGCCGCACCCTAGTCCTGTTACCCCGGGATCTATTTGCACTTTGACCTTTGGGAACCTTTGGCTCCCCGTGTCTCCAAGAAAAGTTGCCGGTGCCAAGCAAAGGAATGATTCACACCACATTCCCACCCAGTCTTAGATTTGAATGCTATTTTAAAAGTGGGGACAGACAGTACAGCTTCATTGGACCTGCCCACTCCACCCCAGAGTGATTGGTGCTTTGTTCAGATTGGAAAATATTTGGCTAGCATATAATCTTGCAGGTTGTTTGTGGATTTAAATTTTTTCCAGCAAATATACAGAACGTGAAATTGAGCATTTTAATGTTAAATACACAATTAGGTGTCATCAAATACACTTAGATTTATTCAGGGTACTGAGAATGCTGACTAGAAATGTAAGGCAAAACTAGAGTAGGTAGGCATAATAGAAACAAGTGTCCCAGTGTCTCTGAGTGGACAAGGCAGGATAGTAGCAGGATTCTGAGGTGTGCTTTCTATTAATGAAGACAAAGAGCCAGGAGGTTTCTTTGGTTTAGGCTGCCATAGAATGGAGTCACCCTGGGCTTTCAACCTGCACCAGTTAACCAATTATTAATACAGGTGATCTCTAATTCCTCATCCCCTAGATACTGAGAAATGAATTTGCACTTAGAAGAAAAATACTTAGAGTTTGGTGGTGCTCGCCTTTAATCCCAGCACTTAGAAGACAAAGGCAGGATGATCCCTGTGAGGGCAAGGGCAGCCTGGTCTATGTAGCAAACTCCAGGCCAGCCAAGGCTGCACAGTGAGACCCTGTCTCAAAACAAAAACAAAAACAAATCCTTTTTGTTTATTTATTGGGTGTGTGAGAGTGTGAGGGTATATGTGTGGGCTTACATGCCAGGGTGCTCCTGTGGAAGTTAGGGGTCAGCTCTGTGGAGTCTGTTTTCTCCTTCTACCTTGTGGGTCTTGGGGGTGGAACTACCGCCTCATACTTGGCTGCAAGTACCTTTGTCCATGTCCTGACACCGTGTGTGTGTGTGTGTGTGTGTGTGTGTGTGTGTGTGTGTGTGATGTGCATGCTGTATGTACCTGTGGAAGCTGGAGGTTGACATCTGGTGGCTTCCTCAGTTGCCCCCCACCTTATGTATTGAGACAGTGTCTCTCACTTGAACCCAGAGTCTGATGATTTGGTAGTCTGGCTAGCTGGCTTGCTCAGAGGATCCCTGTCTTAGCTTCCCAGCTGAGATCACAGGTTAGCCCCCACACCAGCCCGACATTTACTGTCACAAGTGAAGTTTGAATGGAAAGTGCTGTATCCACTGAGCTGTCATCTCCCCAGTTCCTTCTCTTCCTTCCTTCCCTCCTTCCTTCCTTCCTTTCTTTTCCTCTTTTATGTGAATTGGTGTTTTGCCTGTATTCCGTCTGTGCACCATGATCTGTGTAGCGCAAGGGGGCATTGTATCCATTGGAATTAGGTTTGGGGACTCAAACCTGGGTCTTCTGGAAGAACAGCGCCCGTGGGAGCACTGGGACATGGCTTCAACACTCCCTCCTTCAGTCTTTCATCACTGACTCCAGCTAAGTTTTGAAAGTTATAGTTCAAATGAACTTTGAGAAAAAGGTCTCTACAAATATTGGAGCCACAACAAGACTTGAGGGGGATAAAAAAGGTTTGATATAAATTTTCAAAATGCTTCAACCTGTTTTATTTTTAAAAATTATATACACACGTACATACATGCATACATAATACATGCATATATATTTTTTTTGAGACAGGATTTCTCTGTGTAGCCTTGGCTGTCCTGGAACACTCTCTGTAGACCAGGTTTGCCTCAAACTCAGAGGTCCACCTACCTTTGTCTCCCAAGCGCTGTCTCCCAAGTGCTGGTATTAAAGGCATCCACCACCACCTGGCCTATATATATATTACATATATGTTGTGTTGTTGTTTTGTTTATTCCAGACAGGGTTTCTCTGTGGCTTTGGAGGCTGTCCTGGAACTTACTCTGTAGATCAGGCTGGCCTCAAACTCAGAGATCCACCTGCCTCCGAGTGTTGGGACTAAAGATGTGAGCCACCACCGCCCGGCCTAAAATATATTTTTAAAAGATTTATTTTATGTTTGAGTATGTGTCTTTTTGTGGGTATGTACCCGACTAGACCAGAAGAGGGCATCGGATCCCCTGGAACTGGAGTTTCAGGTGTTTGTGAGCTGATTGGCTGGGTGCTGGAAATCAACTTCCAGGAGCAGGAGCAAGCAAGCACTTCCAACTCTGAGCTCCAGTCCCTTAGTTTTAATGTTCAGTGTGATGTTCCAATAGCACCATCCATAGTTGTAAGAATGTTTCTATAGCTGAGAAAAACTTTGCAGTGATGTGTTATTTGTTTCCAGTTGTTAAAATGTCCGGTTGGTGGTTTGAGGAACAGGGTTCAGAAGTCATTGTGATAGATCAAGAGCATGACTCAGAACACAGCCGGCCTGGGACTGGGTATTGGGCAGTTTAATAAATAACTGCACAGTGCCAGGTCCTCCATACAGGCTCTTTCTTCTTTCTGAAGCCTCATGACTGAGTGTGTTGAGACTGTCATCTGAAGGAGGTGATCACACAGAGGAAGGAATTTACAGCTTCCTTTGATTGAAAAGCCCCTTTGAAATTGTTGACGATAACTCAGCCAAGATCTAGCCAGAAAGTTCCCTCTGAAGAGGATTCCTGAATTCACAGAGTTCCAAACCTCTAATTTTTTTTTTAACTTCCAGCAAGGCAAAATGGAACGGATTTTCCCTTTTTTCCTAGAGTGTCTTTTGAGATACACTGTAGTTTTGTTTTATCTAGTATCAAACACTCTTTTGCAGTCCACAGAGAGGGGGAAAAATCCTTAGGAAAAAACACCCAAGGAATAATTTTTATTAAGAATGAAAACTTGCCAACTATTTGACTCACTAAATCAGTTTTAAGTATTGGAATATGTAGGTTTAGACACCTGTAGTGGTTCTATTATATAAACAGGCTTGGGAGTCATTTGGATAATTGCACACGTAAACACACCTCAAACAGACATGCAAAATAAAATATTGCTTGTTTGTTTTTTAAGTTAAAACATTTGTCGGGCAGTGGTGGTGCACACCTTTAATCCCAGCACTCGGGAGGCAGAGGCAGGCAGATCTCTGTGAGTTCCAGACCAGCCTGGTCTGTAAGAGCTAGTTCCAGGACAGCCTCCAAAGCCACAGAGAAACCCTGTCTTGAACCCCGCCCCCCCAAAAGCTGAAAACATTTGTATTATTTATTTTTATGTGTGGGCCTTTTGCCCACATACATATCTGTGCACCACATGAGTTTAGTGCCCTCAGAGGTCAGAAGAGGGCAGATGGTGCACAGACATACATTCGGACAAAACACCCATACCAAAAGCACACAAAACAACATCAATAATAATAACAAAGATTAAAAAAAAATCAGAGCTTGCCACTTGTACTCAGCACTTTTTTTCTCTTCCTCTTCCTGTTCTGCTATTCCTTTCTTTTTTCTTCTTTTTCTGCAACAAGCTCACTCTTTATAGACACAGCTGTCCTAGAACTCACTTTATAGAACAGGTTGGTATCAAACTCACATTTCCCTGCTTCTGCCTCCCCAGTGCTGGGATTAAAGGCATCTGCCACCACGCCAGGCCCCTTTCTTTTTTCTAAATGAATGCCTCTTTCTTTATACTGGTCTTCATGGAGATTTGGAAGACTGGTTTCTCCATTGGAAAGAATAAAGTGCTTTGATTTAGTGTCAGTAAACATTTGGTGATGACCCATTGTAAGCTAGAGATTTCTGAATATATTGTGATCCAATCTTGACAACCGCCCCAGAGGGTCCTCCCTCCCACGTGCCCTCCTTCCTCCTTCCCTTCCTCCCTCCTTCCCTTCCTCCCCAACAGAAATTGAGGTCACCCTGATCTTCTCACTTGAAACCATGGTTCTTTTCATCCTCCATACATGTAAAATTAGAAGTGTTTGGTTGCTGTTCCCACTTACTGCCAGGAAGCTAGACATCCATTCATTCTTCATCTGAATCTTCTGGAATAACAGATTCTGTATCAGGCATTGAAGTCAATTAAAAAAAAGCAGAAGTAAATTCCAAAGGAGCAAAGCGTTTTTTTGCTGGCACCCAATACCTCTGATGGCTTAGATTACGCTTTCACTCAACAGTGTCATTAATATATCCAGGCTAGTGCTTGGCAAACCGGCTCTGGGGCACTTTTATTACTGACATGGGTCAATAATGTTATTCTTGCATGCCAGCCTGAAGGTACTATCTGGTACTCCAAAAATGTAGCCTACCTACACATAGCTGGATGTGGTGGTTCACCTGTAATCCCATCACACCTGAGCTAGGCTGGAGGATGTGGATTTCTTTACTGGTCTGGAGTACGTAGCAGAGCTGACCTCTACTTCCTAGATGAGCCAACAGGAGCATATATCACAGACTCAGGGCTGCTGCATGCCTGTGTGTAAAATTAGAGGAATAATTATCCCCTTCCAGGATTGTAGTGAGGCCTCAAAAAACTCTTACGTGTAAAAGTGCTTGTAAACTGTAAAGTGGTAACAAAAGCTGCCTATTAGCTCCATTTGGGAGGGATTTATAATGAAAAGGAGATAGAAAAAGCCACACAGCTGCCTCACACTCTTTAATTTATCTAGCACTTTTTCAGTTAACAAGTCTGTTTGTAATTCTCTCGGTAGATTTACGCCAATTAAAAAGCTTTTTTTTTTTTTTTTTTTTTTTTTTTTTAAGAGCTGGGCATGGTGGCACATGTCTTTAATCCCAGCAAAGGCTGGCAGATTTCCGAGTTTGAGTCTAACCTGGTCTACATAGGACTGCCAGGCTTACATAATGAGACACTGCAAAGAGAGAGAGAGAGAGAGAGAGAGAGAGTGCAATTTTATGGAGATGATGTACCATCCAATTCACCTATTGCAATGCATAATTCAGTGTATATTCATTGTATAATTATTGTGATGTTCAATTTTAGAACATTTGTCTGCCTAAAAAGAACACCTTCTATTTGTTGGCTGGCATGAGTCAGTGTCCTTCCCCAAATGTCCCAAGGTAGCCATTGGTCTTTGTCTTAGTTAGGGTTTCTATTGCTGAGATGAAATACCATTACCAAAAGCAAGCTGGGGAGGATTTATTTGGCTTACACTTTTCTATCACTGTTCACCAAAAGCAGTGAGTGAGGGAACTCAAGCAGTGCAGGAAACTGGAGGCAGGAGGCAGAGGCCATGGAGGTGTGTTGTTTCCTGGCTTGCTCCTCATGACTTGCTCAGCCTGCTTTCTTATAGAACCCAGGACCACCAGCCCTGGGATGACACCACCCACAATGGACTGGGCCCTCCCCCATGAATCATTAATTAATACCCTATAGGCTTGCCTATAGCCTGATCTTATTGAGGCATTTTCTCAATTGAGGCTCCCTCCTCTCCAGTGACTCTTTATCTTGTGTCAAGTTGACATAAAACTAGCCAGGACAGTCTTTCTGTTCATAGATTCACCTATCTCAGGCATTTTTAATTTTAAATTTGTTTTTGTTTTGTTTTATGGTTTTTCAAAAACAGGGTTTCTCTTTGTAACAGCCCTGGCTGTCTTGGAACTCACTTTGTAGACCAGGCTGGCCTCAAACTGCAGAGGCAGAGATCAGCCTGCCTCTGCCTCCTTCAGTGTTGGTATTGAAGGCAAGCACTACCACTGCCAGGACCTGTTTGTTTGTTGTTTGAGATAGGGTCTCACTATGTTGACCAGTCTGGCCTTGAACTCTTAGCAATTCTCCTGCCTCTGCCTCCAAAGTGCTGGGATTACATTCAGGAGCCACTGCACTTGGCTACCAGACAGTTTTTATAAATGAGATTATACAACATATAGTCCTTCATGTTGGCTTCTTTTATTTAGCCTGAATTTTCAAGGTTTATCCTGTTCCTACCTTTTGGTAGAGCTGGAGATTGAGCTCTGGGCTTCACCCATGCTAGTCAGTGTTCTACCACTGAGTTATATACCTGGCCCCACTTGATTTCTTTTTATTGATGATTAATGATGATAATTATGTAGATACACATTTTGACATCCATTCATCTACATTTTGGCTAGAATGAATAATGGTACTGTGAACATTCATGTAGAAGTTTTCATATAAACATACATTTGTATTTATTCTTGGGTCTACTAGAAGTGGAAAATCTGTGGCAAGTCTATTGAATATTAGGATCTGTTAAGCTGGTTTCCGTAGCAGCTGCATCATTCTATCAGTACCAGCCATGTAAGCTGACTCTGTTCTTTGCATCTTTATACACTTGAACTGCTATAATTTTCTGTAGGGTGTGTGTGTGTGTGTGTGTGTGTGTGTGTGTGTGTGTGTGTGTGTTGTAAGTATGTATGTGTTCCTGTGGGTGCGTAGCATGTAGAGCCAGAGGTTGGTTTCAGGTGTCTTCTTCTATTACTTTCCACCTTATTTTTTTTTAAAATGATTAATTTATTATTATTTTATGTGTATGGGTGTTTTGCCTGGATGTAAGTACATCACTGCATACAATGCCATTGGAGACTGGAAAAGTGCATTGGATCCCTTGGAACTGGAGTTATATGTTGTTGTGAGCTACTGTGTGGGTGCTGGAAACGGTACTTGGGTCCTCTGAAAGAACAGAGGCTCTTAACCTCAGCCATCTCTCCAGCCTCTCCATCTTATTTTGTATTTTTTTCCCCCACTATATTTCTTTATTTGTTTTTGAGACAGAGTCTTTCTCTGGACCTGGAACTCATAGATTCAGTTAAACTCGCTGGCCAATGAGCTCTAAGGATCTGCCTGTCTCTGCATCACCCAGCCCTGAGGTTACAGACAGATACTTCACTGCCAGATACTTCACTGCCTGCGTTGTATATGGGTGCTGGAGATCCAAACTCAGGTCCTCATTTCTCTCCCCCTCCCCCCCCAACCCCCCCCCCCCCGTGTGTGTGTGTGTGTGTGTGTGTGTGTTATGTGTGTGTGTTTTCCATTTTCTGTGGTTTTAATTTGAGCTCTCTTAACTTGGCATGGAATGGTTTTGATTTATATTTCTCTGATAGCTAATGATGCTTATTATCTTTTTTTAATATTTACTTGTTTTTGGAGAGGATGGTAGGGTAGGGTAACTCTATTATGTAGCCCTGGATTCCTGGAACATTTCTGTGCAGACCAGTCTAGCCTTGAACTCACAGAGATCTGTCCTCTCTCCCCCTCAAGTGCTAAGATTGGCCTCCAATTCATATATAGATGAGAATGACTTTGATCTTCTGGGTCTTCTGCATCTACCTCCCCAAGTGCTGGGTTTACAGGCATGTTCTACGGAATGCATGCCTGGTTCATGTGCTGGAGACTGAACCCCAGGCTTTGTGTGTGATCTTTCCAGTAAATAATATCACTAGCTACTCAAGTGTTTCTTAGATTGTTTTTTCTTGGCATTTTTTCCCCCTTGAAAATTAGATAAAGAAGAAAACCCATTTTGAATAGATTCTTTGTTGAAGTGTAAGTAATTATTTTATTTTGTTTAACATTTCATTTACTTCAAGACCTGATGTAGTACCTGATCTTCCCAAAGATTTGACCAAAAGGTTAATGAACACACAGAGCATCTTTGCAGTGTGTATTTGCATGGGTAAGCAAGGACATATTCTATGGGCTGACTCAGTGTCTATAAAAATATTGTGCACCTGTCTTAGGGTCACTATTGCTGTGATAAAAGATAATGACAAAAGTAAGCTGGGGAGGAAAGGGTTTATTCAGCTTACACTTCATAGTTCACCATCAATGGAAGTCAGGATAGGAACCCAAGCAGGGCAGGAGTCTGGGGACAGCAAAGGTCATGGAGGAGTGCTGTCTACTGACTTGCTCCCCATGGCTTGCTCAGACTACTTTTTATAGCACTCAAGACCACCAGCGGAGGGATGGAACTACCCACAATGGGCTGGGTCCTCCCCCACCAATCACCAATTAAGACTGCCTATAGCCCAGTCTTATGGAGGCATTTTCTCTATTGAGGTTCTTTCTTCTCAAATGACTTTAGTTTGTGTAAAGTTGAGGTAAAACTATCCAGCATGACACCCATTCAAATGTTAACATTATAGGTGGTGACCATTTAAAACATTTTAATGGGGATGGGAACTTGAAATTTTTAAAAATGTAAAAGTTTAATAAAAGTACTTTTTAAATTCTACTTATTAAAACTTACAGTGAGGCTGGGGCTGTAGCTCAGTGGTAGGGTGTGTGCTCAAGGCCTTGCTTGATGAGTCTTGGTGGTACACAGCTCCATCCCAGCACATGGGAGGTTGGAGGCTGGAAAATGGAGAGTTCAAGGGCCAGCCTGGACTTCAGGGTGAGATCCTATCTCACACAAAACAAAACAAAAACCCAACACCAAAAAAAATAATAATAAAATAAAATAAACAACCCTTACACTGTTATACTTTAGAATCCTGTTAATACAATTTATTGAAGGGTATCTAGAATCGAGTGCCCCCAGGAGAGAAGTTAGCATATTTGTTATTTCCCAAGCTTCCTGGCGGGGGTTCTTTCCTCTGCTGTGTGGAACATGAATTATCTTCAAGTTGTATAATCAAAAATCAGTATTGAGTTTCCTGGTTGTCTGTTGTGTTTTATGGGGGCTTCGTTTATTGAATTCAGGTTTTGATTTCCTACTAGAAGAATAGAGAAATTAGCTGGATTTGGTGGGAGAGAGTTATTTCCTATTGAGAACTGCCTGGGACAGTGGTGGTGGACTGACTTGTGGACAACAGTGCAGGGTGTTCTCAAACATTAATGTGTGTCTGTAGCACGGGAGAGTTGGGGTAAAACACAGGCCTTTGACTAAGGGAGTCTGAGAATTGATGTCTCTAGCAAGCCCGTGCCCAGGACAGATGGTGTGGTTGACAAAACAGGGGAGCTTCTAGGCCGAGAGCCAATGGTTTGTGGGCATTTGGCAGTAGGATCGGAGTGCGTGAGATGGTAAAGCTAGGGGATGGTTGGGCTCCTGGCATTCAGGTGTTTGGTAGCATCATGAGCATTATGGAGGTAGGGCACAAAAAGGTCCCAACAACTGGGTGCAGGGAGGGGGCCTGGAAGGGAGAACAGGGGTTTCCAAGGCAGTAGAGGTAACTGACAGACAGAGGGTGTGACATGACCAAAGCAGCCAGCATCTGCTAGGTCCTCTAAATTCAGGAGACTGAGAAACCTGGGTGGTACTGGTTTCAGGGGAGGGTTTGAGCTGCCATCAGGTGACAGGTTTGGGGTATGTAGGTCCTGTCTTCCCAGCACTACTTCTGGAAGGCACACATTACCAAGGGTCCAGTTGAGCAGCTTACAGTCCCAGGTCAAGTGTGGACTTTACTTTCTGATATAGAGGGCCCTCTTGTCCTTCAGGCGATAGTCCCAGGACTCAGGGATGACTCCTGCCTACCATCGCTGACTGGAACCGAGGTGAACTTTTGGATCCCGTTGTGTACATGGTGTCTACATCACTAAGACCCACTCCCCTCCTGGCCTGTGCAGCTTAATAGCTTTAAAGATTTGTGCAGCCCTGGGCCCAGGGTTCTTAGCATAACTGGATATAAGCCGATTCTGAGAGTGGGTGCTGACATCCGTGAGTGTTTGTGACAGACCTCGTCATGAAGGTCACAAGGTTTGCTACAGGAAAGAATTCCCAGCAGGGTGGTGGCCCATTGCTCACAGTGCGCCCCTACCCTTCCTTCCAGGTTCACAATGTCCAGGCCAACATCCTCTGGTTAACTTGTATACTCCAATATGAAGGGATGCTTAGTATGTCTGAAGAGTCTCTTGGGTTTGGGAAAGAGGCCCTAGTCTGTCCTAGGCCCTCTTCGGTCTGAGCTAGCAGAGAGCAATCGTTTTAATATCTGTGCTTTACAGCTGCCTGGTTCTGCCTGTGGCTGAGCAGGGACTGAGTAGTTGCGACACGCTTTAGACATTCCAGTTTGGTCTCCCTCCTACTCAGGCCTTTGTAATATCCCCATGTTCTCTGTGGGGTGTGTGAGGCTCCTGCTTAGTGAACAGAACTGGACAAGGAGGGTTTTACAAGCCTGCTTCCGAGAAGTGGTCCCCAAGACCATACTCAGGTTTGGTAGGTTCAAGGGATTCACTGGACACAGCAAGTGGCTGTACTTGGGACTACCTTATTACAGGACACATATCAAAACCATCAAGGGGAAAGTGAATGGAGCAAAGGTCAGAGAAACCAGGAACCAGATGCACTGGAGTGCCCAGGGAAGTCCTGGCGGAAGTGTTTAATTCCCACACACCCTATGGGAAACAGTTGTGACCATCCGGAGAACGTGTTACCAACTAGGGAATCCCCTTAGAGGCTCTCAGCACTCAGGGATTTTGTTGGGGAATTTTTACATTGATGTCCTCTGCCTACCTGTGCCAGGTTCAACATTCAAACTCCTCAACGGGAGGCAGATATTGAGCAAAACCCACATTTTTGTTTAAGCATTTAGAGATAGTGAGCCACTCTAATTAGTTCAGTTCTGGGCTTAGGGAGCCCTCCTACCCATCCAAACTGTCAAGTAAGATCTGAGAGCAACTCTAGTTCTTCCTCCTCCTCTCTTTCTTGGAGATGGGGTCTTTCTATGTAGCCCAGGCTGTCTCAGAACTTACTTTGTAAGCCAAGCTAACTTCACACTTGTGATCTCCCAGGCTAGGCTTCCTGAGTGTTGAGATCGCCCATGTTCTTGACTGCACTCAGGTTTTTGAGGGCCAACCTTGTAAGTGGCACTGTCAAAAGGACAGCAGGCTGATCTGTGATGTTGGCTTTTGTGTGTACAGATAGGAATGAGACTAGAGACTGAAGGTGTTGGTGGAGCCCTTGAACTTGAAAAGGGGAACTATACAGGGTCTGTGTTTCGTGGAGGACAGAAACAGGCTTGTCCTTGGACCTTTATGATGACAGCTATGGTAACCTGGATGCTCTCTACAGAGACTAACAGTGGTGATGCTCTCTGGAATGGAGATGAAAGAACTGCCCATTCATTCTTTTTTGTTTTGAAATAGTAACTCATTCTGCAGCCCAAGCTGGCCTTGACAGCATGGCAGTTCTGCTTCAGCTTCACACATGCTGAGATTGTGTGAGCCATCATGCCCAGCAATTCATTCGTTCCTTCACTTCCTTCCCTATCTATCTATCTATCTATCTATCTATCTATCTATCTATCTATCTATCTATCATCTGTCTATCTTGGTTTTTTTGAGACAAGAGTTTCTCTGTGCAGCCTTGGCTGTCTTGGAACTCACTCTATAGACCAGGCTGATCTCGAGCTCAGAGATCCACCTGCCTCTCCCTCCCTAATACTGGGATTACAGGCATGCCACCATCCAGCCTTTTTTTTTTTTTTTTTTTTTTTTTAAGACAGATACTAGCCCGGGTGGTGGTTTGGTGTACGCCTTTAGTCCCAGCACTTGGGAGGCAGAGGTAGGCGGATCTCTGTGAGTTTGAGACTAGCCTGGTCTACAAGAGCTAGTTCCAGGACAGCCTCCAAAGCCACAGAGAAACCCTGTCTCAGAAAAACAAAAACAAAACAAAACAACAACAACAACAACAAAAACTAGACAGACACTCACTGTGTAATTCTGGCTGGCTTCAAACTCACAGATCTGTCTTATAAGTACTGAGATTAAAGGCCTGTGCCATCATCTTTAAATTAAGAAAAAAACATTTTATGGCTGTTTGGCCTGGATGTGTACCTGTGCACTCCCTGTGTGCCTGATGCCTGATGCCTGAGGAGTCCAGGAGAATGTGTCAGGATCTCCTGGAACTGGAGTTATTAACACATGGTTGTTAGCCGCCATGACAGTGCTGGAAATGGAGCTCGGGTCCTCTGGAAGAGCAGCCAGTGCTCTTAACCACTGAGCCATCTCTCCGGTCGTTATTCATTCATTCTTAATGTGCTTATTGTCGTTATTGCTGCTCATATGCTTGCTAGGCACAGAGCCTGGGTAATGGGTATGTAGTGAACACAACAGTCTCTGACCTCATGAGACCCATGTTCTAGAGGGAAATGAGTAAGTACAGTGCCAATTAAATCACCATGAGAGACCTATTTTAAGGTCCCCAGGCTTCTGTCAGGAGGACTGGAAGGCTTTAATCAGACTAACCAGGGAAGGAATCACGTCTCCAGTATTACCTGTGAGGCCTCTTTGAAGTCATTCATTCACATGGTGCTGTTCTCCCTTTAAAGACATGGGACATTTATAGCCGCTTCTGGAGGCTATTTTGACAAGTAAACAGGAGAGTGTAACTAGAACATTTATCTTGGTGACTGGCACAATGGAAATGTTCACTAAATGATGGTTTAGTGACAGCTAGCCAAGGGGAAGCTGTGTTTGTCACAGATGCTGACATCTGCTGAGCCCTTGCTCTGTGTAGCCCAGTTGGGAGGCACCTGCCCCCTAACCCCCAGCCCTGGCTTCATGGCCTCACAGTATATCTGTGTTCTGAATTAGAACTTATAAAAATTATTATTATTATTATTATTATTATTATTATTATTATTTTGAGAAAGGGTCTTTCCATCATATAGTCCTAGCTATCCTGAAACTTGCTACACAGACCAGGCTGGCCTTGAATTCCAGGAGAATCTACCTACCTATGCCTCCTGAGTGCTGGGATTAAAGGTGTGCACCAACATCATCAACGTTCCCATGGCTGATTACTTGGGAAGTTGGATTCGAACCCAGGCATCTCGTCTAGATTTCAGGGTCTTATTCTCTCTGTTGCCTTAATTAGAAAGCTTTAATGCTGGTCTCTGTCATATCACATGCTGGTTCCTGAGCAAGGAGAGGTATTGGAGATTCAAGGATGCATATTGTATCATGCCCCCTATACAGGTAGGTCACTTCAAAATGCTGGTGAGACAAACTTGTAAGAACGTCTACCAGTCTCACATATCCTAGGCTGGTCTCGAACTTGTAATGTAGCAGACTATGACTTTCACCTTCTGACCCTACAGCTCCTACCTACCTCCCAAGTTGGGGCTTGATTCATGCATGGTTGGCAAGCACTGTGCCTACCAAGCTTTGTCGGCTGCCAGGGAAACAAAATAAAACATCATTTTTTTCTTCAGCTATTGATTGTGTGTGTGTGTGTGTGTGTGTGTGTGTGTGTGTGTGTGTGTGTGTGTGTGTGTGTGTGTGCGCGCGCGCGCGCAGTACAGCCCTCGTGTGGAGGGTGGTCAGAGAACAACTTAAGAGTCAGGTCTCTCTTTTCTGTGTGTGCCCTGGAGGTTGAAGCCGGGTTGTCAGGTGGAGAGGGCATAAGAGCCCCTTGCTCAGGCTTTAGGCTCTGGGTCCAGGTGGCTGTGTCTCAACACTTTGGTGCCTTCTCCACTGTGACTTGGGGTTGATTGCCATTGTCCTTCAACTCAGAGAGCACAGGCTCTAATACACTTTCCCATTGGCTAAGCACTTCTTGCTTTAAACTAGCCCCTGTGGTGTTCTGACTCTAAGCACTTCTTGCTTTAAACTAGTCCCTGTGGTGTTCTGACTCTGGGTTCAGGCCTAGTCGCCCAAGAGATGGCCTTGAACCCCACAACTCCAGATTTCACAGAGGAAACAGGGTAAACACATTCTGTCTGCCTGTTGTTGTGGCTTCCTCAGGCTGTAGGAAGCTTTCTAATTCCTACAAATGAGAGTACTTGAGGGTTCACGACTTAATTTTGGATTTAAAATATTTAGTACCAAGGTTCGGAATCTGAGATGGTCACAAGAGAGGCCTCCTTTCAGATGGGACACACGACATTCTCCTTGTCCGATTTGGCTATCAGCCAGCCCCAGGATTCCCAGACAAGCTGGTTTTCAATGTCCCCGAATTTCACCCAAAGACTTCTCTGCCTTGGGCTTTCTGGATCCCTAACATGGTGTTAGAGGAAGTTGTGGCTGCAGGTGAGGGTGAGAAGCAAGAGGACCCCGAAAAATGAAAATTGAGGACATTTCCTCATGTATCCAGGCTGTATAGCCAGGGATGACCTGAAACTTCTCCCTCTGTTCCCACCTCCCAAATGCTGGGATTATAGGTGTTCGTCCAAAACCAGTTTATGCCACGTGGGGAATGGAACCTGGGTTTTGTGCATGCTAGGTAAGTACTCTACTAACGAAGCTACATTCTCAGCTGCTCTCTCTCTCTTTCTCTTTTTCTTCCCCCATCCCCTCTCTCTTAGAGAGGGTCTTTTTGCCCAGGTTGACCTAGACCTCACAGGGATCTTGCCTCAGCCACTGAGTGTTGGGATTATAAACATAAACCAAGCCTGGCTGAGGAAGGTTTGTTTGTTTGTTTTTTTGAGTTGCTGTAATAATAATAATAAAAAATCACAGTTCTTGCTCCAGACTAAAGGGTAGTTTATTTGGAGCAGGTATGAGCTACCAAGGCCGGGGAATGTAAATTTGGGTTATTCTGAGCAATGTATTCCACTGTAAGAGCGCTTACACAGAATTTTATAGTCACCAAACAAAAGAAAGTCATAAACCAATGTGTTTACCAAACATGTTGGGGACCTCATGTAGGTTTCTGCAAATGGAAGCTAGGGGGTCTGCTAAGTTTAACAATACATTCCAAAAAGTTCTTGTAGCAGTTACAGAGATAATAGGTCAGACCTAGAGGTGGGAATAGATGTCTGTTATAATTCTGGCTCTTACTTTGCTGAGTTCTGTTTTACCAGTTTCCATATGCCAGTCAGCCAGTCCATCTGCAGGGCCTTCAGCACACGTATGTCTTCTACACAGAGTTTTAGTTCACTTGCTTAGGCTGTCTTCCAAGTCCTGGGCTCAATAGAGGGATCCTCCTGCCTCAGCCTCCTGAGCAGCTGGGTCTATAGTAGGTGTCTCTGCACCAAGCTTAGAGGAAAGTTTCTTAAATCAGAACTTTGCCCGAAAAAAGATTTGACAGTGGAAGGAAGGAGGAAAAGGCCCCTGGGTGTGCCTCTGTGGTGAATGTGTTCCGAGGCTGCCTCTGGAGAAGGAAGGCGAGTTTGAACAGAGCTGGTGAGTTTACAAGACAAGTCATAGCTTTTTTTTTTTTTTTTTTTTTTTTTTTAACAAAACAAAACAAAAAACTCTCTGACTCTTCTACTTTGAGTTGAGACTTTTTCCAGCTCCCTGAAAGCATCTCATGGGCAGAGAAACAGGCTGTGTTGGGGAATTTCCATTTTTATGCTTTAAAAGCACAGAAATGATTAAAGTACCTACTGGGGAAGGATGCCCACTCTTTTCCTCCAGAAAAAAATAAATAAATAAAAGGAAAGAAAGAAAGAGTTCAAAGAAAGGCCAGGCTGATCAGGGTTTTTTTCCCCCCCTTTGAGAAAGGTCATAATATATAGCCCTGGCCTGACCTGGCACTCACTGGATAGACTCGGCAGGCCTAGATTTTGTGGTCTCTGCCTCCTAGCTGTTGGGGATACAGGTGTGCACCATTGTGGATGGCTGGCTGATGTGTGGATTTTTTATATTCATGTTTTGCTGTTGTAGCCCTGGCTGTCCTGGAACTCATTCTGTAGACCAGTCTGGCCTTGAACTCATAGAGATCCACCTGCCTCTGCTTCCCAAGTGCTAGGATTAAAGGTGTGTGCCACCACCACCTGGTTTATATTCATTTTTTTAATGTACAGTGATGTATTGCCTGCATGTGTGTCTGTGTGAGGGTGTTGGATCCCCTGGAACTGGAGTTTATGGACAGTTGTGAGCTGCCATGTGGGTGCTACGTATTGAACCTGGGTCCTCTGGAAGAGCAGCTAGTGCTCTTAGCCACTGAACCATCTCTCCAGCCCCTATTCAGATTTTTAAAATTTATTTTTATTTATGTGTATATTTGTGTCTATGTGAGTGGAGGCCACATGTGTACAGGTGTCCTTGCAGGCCAGAAGAGGGCATTGGATCTACTGGTGTTGGAGGTAGATGTTAGTGCTGAGAACTGAACTCATGTCCTTCAGAGGAACCGCAAGGGCTTGTAATTGCTGAGCCATGTTTCCAGCCTCTACATTCAGTTTTAATCTTCTGGAAAGAGAACTTGAGCATCTTGATCCCAAAGCTTATTTGGGATCAGGTATATTTTAAAATTTAAATAGCTACTGACTAATACCTGTAATCCCAGCACTTGTGAAGCTAAGGCAGGAGGATCATCTGGAGTTGTAAGCTAGCCTGGGCTCTGTAGTGAATTCTAGGTCAGCCTGGGCTAAGTAGCATGTCCCTATCTCAACAAACAAAGGAGCATAAAACCTTGAACTAAAAAGAACCTAAAAAGAAACCAGAACACTCTGGTAATTAATTCACAAATACAAACACCACACAGCTAACGAAAGGTAGCCATTCACACTTTCGGAGTCCCAAACTCTATAATTCAGTTATACAGGTAGGATAGCCACTCTGAAGCAGTGGAGCTTCATGGAAGGCTTTTTGTTTGTTTGCTTTGGGTTATGGTAAAACATTGGTTATAGGTGTAAAGGATTTCTAGAACCCCAAGCCTGTCTGGCAGCACATGCCTTTAATCCCAGCGCTGGGAGGCAGAGGCAGATGGACCCCTTGAGTTTGATGCCAGCCTGGTCTACAGAGCCCAGGACAGCCAGGGCTACACAGAGAAATCTACCTCAAAGGAAGAAGAAGAAGAAAAAAAAAAAAAGAACTAGAACTCTAAGGGAGTTAGCTGCTGCAAAAATATATATTTCTCAAGAATCATTGGAATGTTAAAGAACACGTCACATATGTGGAAGGGGCATTTTATTAAGATTGTGTTTCTCTGTTATTTTCCATATTACAAAGGACTTCACATAAAGATGATAGTAAAAGAAATAAATAAATACATTAGAAAGCTGAATTATCTCATTTGTAAGAGGAAAGTTAACTCATTATCCTATTTTCTAATGTATAATTATTTTCCTAAAGAAAGACCCAATTTTAATTTTGTGTGAGGTCATCATGGATGAGAATCATTTTGTAAGAGCTCTGTGTTAAGTGTTGGGATAAAAAAAAAATTCCAGTAGCAAATGACACGCCATTTATAAACCACCCTGCCACTTTTACTGTACTAAAACAGCTTCCATGGGTAACAAGTTCAGCTTGATTTTTTTTTTTTTTTTTTTTTTTTTTTTTTTTTTTTTTTTTGCTGTGGTTAGCTCAGGCCTCTTATTTGGGAGGGTCACATAGTAATTGTTTATCACAATCATTAGAAACACAATTTGTTAGAACAAAGTCTGATGCACAAGTGTAATTACATCTCCCTGTGTGATTAAATGCGGGCTGCATGGAAATTTTTCTCAGGGGCGGCAGCTGTAGCCAGCCAAATTCAAGTTCATCCTACAATAGAATTCTTGTGACTAACTGGCACTAATTGTTTGCAAAACAACCAGTGGGAGTAACATTCAGGAACACTGGAAGTGGACTATTTCAGTACCAAAAGCTTTGTCCCTTGTTTTTCTGCACTGTATTGTGGTTAGATGATGTTAATTGCTTAATCAGATAAAGTGAAATGAGCTTTTGGTCTATTATAGTTGTTAGCAGAAATCATATCTTGTATCTCCTCAATCTTCTCATCTTAGAAATGGGAGAATGGGGTGGCGCACGCCTTTAATCCCAACACTAGGAGGCAGAGGCATGAAGATCTCTGTGAGTTTGAGGCTAGCCTGGTCTACAAAATGAGTCCCAGGACAGCCAGAGCTACACAGAGAAACCTTGTCTTGGAAAAGAAAAAAAAAACACTATATATTTCTCAGGGCAAATATTGTGAATATATAAAATCATAAGCACTCACATTTTGACTATCTTTTTAAGATTCTTTGACAGTTTTATGCATATGTACATTGTCTCTTGACCTTATGCACCCCTAACTCTCCTGATTCAACCCCCTTCAGACACCCCCCAACAAAGCTCCTGCCACCTTTACTTCTTTTTCTCTGTAACCTTTGGGGTCAAATTAGTACTACCTCCTGAAATGCTGACCGATATTATTGGTTTATCTTGTGTGGGTAATCATAGCTGTCATGAGTCATGAGTGCAACAGTTAAGTCATAGCCAGAGGATAGTGTTCTTCCTCACCCTCTGGCTCTAACATTATTTGCATACTCTATTTTCAGCATTCCCGGAGCCTAAGTGGGGTAAGGGGTTTGATATAGTTGGTCCATTTAAGGCTGAATACTCAGCAGTCACTTATTCTCAACTCTTTGACCAGGAATGAGTGTTTGTTTTGACTTCTACCCAATGTAAAAAGAAGCTTCTCTGACCAGAGTCAGGACCAGCATTAGTTTACAGGTGCAAACATATTTGAACCCCAGAGCCTATAACCTCTTGATTCAGGAGCCCTTGATCAGGTTTATGGTAGCAGGCATGGATTTCCTCCTGTGGAGCAGCTCTCAAATCAGTCAGAAAGCAGTTGGTTACTTCCATAACTCTCATGCCATTATTGCACCAGTGGGCACACTTGCCTGACAGGTCAGTTTTGTAGTGTTGACAGTTCACTGCTGGGTAATTCTGTTGATACCCTGCTTCCCCCAGCAGCCTGCATATCACCTTCTAGCACTATAGAATCTTGCTAGAAGTCAGTGCTAGCTTGATTTCTCTGTGCCCTGCAACAGAATGTGTTGTGTCTTCAGCAGTAGGGTCTTTCCATCTAGTTATGGTAGGCAACCAACAGAAATGGTACTAGCGTTTGTTGCTTTGAGGAACTTTTGGAGCCTCCCTGATCACTAATTCATAAGGAGGAATCCCATATCTGGCACTGAACTTTTCATTTAATAATCCATAAACACTCACAATTTTAAGGAAACGTGAGGAAATGATAAATTCCAGTTGCCAGCTTGATTGTATTAAGGAGGCACACCTTTGGGTGTGTTGGTGATGGTGTTTCCAGAGAGGCTTAACTAAGGAGGCAAATTCTCCCTCAATGTGGACAGCATCAACCCATGGACTAGGGTCCAGGATTGAAGCAAGAATCGGGAAAGAGGAAAGACAGTTGACTACTGTCTTTCCCTCTGTCTGTTTTCTGTAAGCCACCACATCTCCATTGCCATGATGAACTCTAGTCTCTGAACCATGAGCCAGAATTAACCTCTCCTCTTTCAGGTTGGTTCTTGTCAGGTATTTGGTCACACTGTCAGGACAAAGAATAAGAGATAAACAGTTTAATGTTATCTTACTGAATCCCAAATAATTTGAGGCATTCAGGGAGAGAGACAGAGAGACAGAGACAGAGACACAGAGAGAGACGCAGAGAGACAAACACAGAAAGACAGAGAGAGAGAGAGTCTGATTCTAGGACCTGCTGTTGAGCAGAGAACATTTATAAAGTGGAGTTCAAGAGTGGGGATTAGGAGGCCTGGAACGCATTCTGGACATCCATGCTGATCCTAATTGCTATGCAGTGACTCCTCTGTAGCGACAAATCTTTACTTCAAGCCGCCCGAGCTCCTCCTGAGTTCCACTCACTGCCATGTTAAGGTCCTAAGTAATACACAGAGATTTATATTAGTTTACAATGCTGCTGGCCAATGAATAGGATTTCTTATTCGTTAGCTCAGTCTTAATTATCAACCTTAACCATAATCTATATATTTTAAAAGACTTATCTTAGAGGAAGCCAGCGGCAAGCATCCTGTCTTCCCGGTCTCACATGGTGACTCTGACTTCTACCTTTCCCAGAATCCTCCTTCTCTCCTACTCCTGCCTAACTTGCTTCTTCATTGGTCAACAGTACTTTTTTTCAACAACCAATAAGATAAATATACACAGAAGGAAATTCCCCATCACTCCGGGGAATTACTTTCCCTCTGTATAATTTGCATAGACAAGGACAGCATGGTTCCTATATGTTATGCAGTACATTTTATGTTGTGGGGAGGGACCCACAACTTGAAGATATTGAGGGAGGAGTGCGTGAGTCAGCTCGTTCAGAGTGACAGGACACAACTAAAATTCAAGATCATGAAAGTCAGCTTGCTAGCTCTAACAAAAGTCTAATAGAATCTCCTGGGATGGCAGTTGCTTTAAACATAGCTGAATCTAGAAGCCCAAAGGATAACATTTCTTTCGGTGCTATTTTTCTCAGCATCTTGTGAAGAGCTATCATGATGAGGCAGGATATGAGGAGTGCTAACAGTATTGTCTACCAGCCAGCCTTGGTTACTGACTCCAGTGCAAGAAGGCATTCCTCTTTTTTAAAAACTTTGTTTTATGTTAATTTTCTTTAAGAGAGACTTATTTTCTTTTATATGTATGACTCTTCGCTTACTTGTATGTATGTGGACCACACATGTGCTTGATGCTCATGGAGATTACAAGAATGTATCAGGTCCTCTGGAATTGGAGTTATGGATGGTTGTGAGCCACCATGTGGATACTGAGACCCAGTTCCAGGTCCTCTGCAAGAGCAAGAAGTTCTGTTAACCTCTGAGCTATTTCCCCAGTCTTAGAATTCCTCCTTTAAAGTCATATTCGTCTCAGAAAGCAACTGATGATCTAACCTGAATCATGTGTACCACACTCCATAAGGGTACATCCATGGACCACCAGGTTGAATGGGGTCCACTTTACCATGTGAGCGAGTGGAGAGTGAGGAAGGTCCTTAAATCATCATAAAAGAAACAGTATGAAAATACCATGATGAAACACATTATTTTATACAATTAATATACGTTTGTTTTTTTGAAAAGGAAAAGATGAAAATAGTCACTCAATTAAGAAAAAAAACCAGCCCACCAACCAAAATTGTTTCTAATTAATTAGACTTTGCTGATGGCTCAAGTAACTAGTTCACAGCAGAGGTGCATTGCTCTAAAATGGCAGCGGGAATGCCTTCCTCATTTGCCAAAGTACAGCTTTCCAGGAGGGATTTGCAGAAAGAGCAAATCTGTTTCTGATTTTAATACATCCAAAGGCAAGTAGATTTTGACCAGTTACTACCAGGTCCCCGAGATCAATCACTTCCTACACCATTAGTGCGTGAAGGATTAGTGGCCCCAAAGATTTATGTGTGGATTAATCGGGGAGTGTACATCAGATGCTGTGTTTAAAGCCACCCTCATCCCTGCAGATCATTTCTGTTAGTGCTGTATGCAGAGCTCTTTGTGAGATCTGAAAGACCTCTTTTCATCCCTGGCTTGGCATCCCCCTACACCCTCTGATTGGACAGGTCCAGCTAAGGAGACACAGAGTGCTGGAAAGAAAGGAGCAGTAGCATCAAATAGAGCAAGTGTTAATCGAGTTGTTCTAGGCGAATAGTGACCAAGATTTACGGGACCGTGTACTGAGAGAGACAAGATGAGGTACAAGAAATACATAGCTATTCTGGAAGCAGCGGTGGGCATTACCCCACTTAACAAAAGAGAGCTTCTACCTGAGAGCCGGAGACATGTAAACCTTTGGCAGCATCCTGGGTAAGCAGAGGAGGCCCAAGCTTCTTTCCTAATAATGGAAACAAGTTTTGGCTGTTTGGGGGACCTGAGAGAGAAAAAGGGCCTCTCTTTCATGGAGATCCAGTGTGAAATTCATCGTTAAGAATGTTTTTTCTTTCTTCCTTGGTGCATATAGCGCTCTCAAACAGATTTTAAACTACCAAAAAGCAGGACTCTGAGCATCTGAGAAGATGAAGTAATGGCATGTTAAGAACACACTTTTACTATTTAGATTTTCAGTGTGTGTGTGTGTGTGTGTGTGTGTGTGTGTGTGTGTGTGTGTGTGTGTTTCTGTGTGTTGGTGGCATCCATGCCATAGCATATGCATAGAGATCAGAAGACAACCCTCAAGAGTATGTTCTCCCCTTCCACTTTTACATGGGTTCAGGGGATTTGAACTCAGGTTGCCGGGCCATCTCCCCAGTCCTGTTTTGCTTATGGATAAAGACAATTTCATATATACCCTTCTTTCTGTCTGTTTTGTACAGTGCAAATGTTCTTCATTGTGGTTCATGTCAGCAGTTGTGGGCTGTAGCTCTCTCTGTATTACAGCACTTGACCAGCAGGATGCCGAGGGCCACGCCTAGCACTGGTGTGTGTGTGTGTGTGACTATATTAGCACTGGTGTGTGTGTGTGTGTGTGTGTGTGTGTGTGTGTGTGTGTGTGTGTGTGACTATATTCCAGAGATATTTGGCCTCAAACAGTTTTCCCATCACCATTCTTTGTCAAGCCCACTGATTTGCCATGCTGGAGAAAGTTTAGTTTTTGGTTTTGTTTTTTTTTCCCCAGGTTCGTGGGTCTCAGTGCAAACATTTCTAAGGTCCTCCTTTTGTTTCTTTGCACAATGAAAAGCAGTTGTTTAAGGAGCCTGCCTGCAGGATAAACAGTATTTTCATGGCCTGAATTTTATTTTTAAGCTGCATGAGTTACACAGCAGTAGTCACCAGCCAGTGTGAGGCATCTTTAATACGTGGAATTTCTTTTTAAAAATTATAAATACTGGCTTCAGGATATATTCATTATGGAAGATGTAGAAAATATAGAAAAATGAGTGGATTATTTATAGTTCCATGTCCCTGAGAGAATCCCTAGAGTCAGGAAAGCCTGTGCTTTTCAGTGTAGGAGGAGGAAGAAAATTTTGCTCTCTACTCCCAGGGGACATTTTGTAATGTCTTGGGGGCATTTTTTTTTTTTTTTAAATTAGAATTCAAGGTTGGTGCTGGCATTCATTGGAAAAGACCATATCCCGCCATGCACAGGACAGCTCTTCTAAATTCAGTGACCGAGCTGCAAATGCCAATCTCACTGTTGTGTAGACATTTGGTTGAGATAGATTTTTTTTTCCTGTCTGTAAAAGGAGTTGTTTTTTTGTTTTTTTAATGAGACAGAGTTTTTTGTTTGGTGAGTCTTAGGTCTGTGATAGAATTTGGAGACATTACTATTTATTATTATATCATTACTGTTTTTCTCCTGAAAGTAACGAATGGAGAGGTCACACTGTAATGATTGAACTGACTTTTGTTGTTATTGTTGTTTGCTTTTTTGTTTTTGAGACAGGGTTCTTCCATGCATACTGGCTAAGAACTAATTATGTAGTTGAGGCTAGCCTCAACTCATAGGTATCTGTCTCCCTTGGCCTATTGAGTTCTGGAATAAGGCATGGACTATCACATCTGGCAACCTTTTCAAAAAAGATTTATTTTGTTGTTTTCTTTTTAATCAATTATAGCTTTACTGGAGTGCTATCAAATTCATCTCTCTCTCTCTCTCTCTCTCTCTCTCTCTCTCTCTCTCTCTCTCTCTCTCTCTAAGACAGTTTTCCTGCATAGTTCTGGCTGTCCTGGAACTCACTCTGTAGACAAAGATGTCCTTGAACTCACAGGTTTGCCTGTGTTATGTTTATGTGTATGGTGTTTTGCTGTGTGTATATCTGCGTATCACATGGCATGCCTGGTGCTCACCGAGGCTGGAAGAGGATGTTGTTAGATTCCCTTGAGGTGGAGTTACAGAGGGCTGTGAGCAGCATGGGGGGGGGGGGCTGGGAGTCAAACTGGATCCTCTGGAAGAGCAGCCAGTGCTCTTAACCACTGAGCCATCTCTCCAAATTAAAATATAACTGTATCACTACTCCTTTCACCTTGAACTGCATTTCCAACACACTCACAGATGATACATGCTGAGGGGCCAGATGATGCTTCCGGTTTGGCACATGGACCACACAGGTAGCAGCATCCGGAGACACACTTTCTGTTGTGCTTGCTGTCTATCTTGAATCCTGGAACATTTGGATTATCTTGATGGCTTTTTATCCCAATTCCTCCTCTTCCAGAAGCTGTTCAAGATCTCAGTGGCAGGAAGGTAGATTGTTGGCTGTACTTCTGTGAGAGAAAATTTCCCTTGAGCATTCTGCAAGAACTGGGCATGCTGTTGTTGTGCCTATAACCTCAGCACCGGGGGAGTAGAAGCAGGAGAATCATTTATTATAAAAGCTACAGAGTAAATCTGAGGCCAACCTGAACTACATGAACCAAAAAAAAAAAAAAAACAAAAAAACAAAAAACAAAAAACAAAACAAAAAAACCCTATGTAATAGGAAGTTATAAACACACAAAAAACTACATTAAAAAGCAAGCTATTTCAATAAAAGAAACTGTTTAGATCTGATACCTGCAGAAAAATCCCACATTTAGGCCAAAGGCGTAAAAAGCACATCTTGATTTGTTTGCCGTTTATTTATCTTTGGAAGTAATAATAGAAACTACGAATGGGCTGGGCTCGATCTGCTGCTTGCTTTGTAGGAAGTCCAGATGACCTTGGGTTAGCCTCAGCCTACATTTCCTGCTGATCCTTGGAGAGGGGAAATGGGCCTCTTGCCTGAACAAATAAAGTCGATACCGTCCCTTATTTCTTCTGGTGTGGCGGTGTGGGAAGGTGAGGGTTTAACGCAGACAGTCGGTTTTTTTTTTTTTTTTTTTTTGTGCCACAAACACAAGAAGTGGGTCCCAGAAGTGGCGAGAGGGCACATTCTTCCTCCCACTGCAGGATTCCCTGGGACTGCCTCAGCGCAGCCCGCACAGCCCAGGTTTGAGCTCGCCCCCTTGTGGTAGTGGTCAGCAATGTGGAGGGTTAAATGTTCTTGAACAGAGCAATAAAAAGAAAACCTTTCTCTTGTGAAGATAGTGGTCAGGTCAGTAACACAAAGATATAAGCCAGTTTCCCTGAAACCATGCAGAGGAAATCCTTTTGTGGTTTAAAGTGCTTTCTCTTTGTTCGCTTTAATATACTAAATTTTATGTACATTTTACCATATTGAAAATTTCTTTCCAGACCTGAGAGACACATCTGCACTTGATGGGGAGAAATAGGGTTCAGTTTGAGACCAGGCTCCGCTACAGATTGAGACCCTGTGTTAAATCGGGAAAGATTTTCTCTGTTTATCAGTTGTTTTCTCACCTGCTAAGTTTTTTCCCCTATACACAGAAAGTAAATTCTCTGAAATTTTCCTCAGGTAGGCTGGGCCTAGCCCAATGCCTATCAGTTGATAAGTAGATGAATGGATGGAGGTATGTCCATACAGTGGAATGTTATTTCATTCATGGCTGTTAGAAGCAATGGAGTATTGAGGGCTGGAGACCCGGCAAATGGTTATGAGTTCATACTGTGCCAGGCAGCGGTGGTGCATGCTTTTAATCCCAGCAGTCAGGAGGCAGAGGCAGGTGGATCTCTGAGTTCAAAGCCAGCCTGGTCTACAGACAGAGGTCCAGGAAAGGGTTACACAGAGAAAAACCAAACCCTGTCTCAAAAAGCAAAAAGCCAGATAGAGCTGGGCGGTGGTGGCGTATGCCTTTAGTCCCAGCACTCGGAAGGCAGAGGCAGGTGGATCTCTGTGAGTTGAGACCAGCCTGGTCTTACAAGAGCTAGTTCCAGGACAGCCTCCAAAGCCACAGAGAAACCCTGTCTCCAGAAACAAAAAAACTGAACACACAAAAAAAACCCAAAACAGAACAAAAAACCAAAAAATAGATAGATAGATAGATAGATAGATAGATAGATAGATAGATAGATGATAGGAAGGTAGATGATAGATAGATGACACATGATAGGATAGAGATAACGATAGACGATAGGTAGATGATAAAGGGCGCATACTGCTCTTGCAGAGGATTGGCACCTAGTTCCCAGCACCCAGGAAGGGACCCTTGCAACCTCCTGTAACTCTAGTTCCAGGGGATCCAATATCCTTTTCTGGCCTCCAAGGGCTCTTTCATGCACAGGCACACACACATGCATGTAAATAATTGAAAAAACTCCAAACTCTGGAAGTGGAGTTACGGTGGACTGTAAACTGCTGTGTGGGTATTGGAAACCAAACCTGGGTCCTCTGCAAGAGCACTTTAAACAACAGAGACAAATATATATATATATATATTTCTGATATATGCTAAGGAGGAACCTCAAATATAGAATGTTAAATAAAAAAGAAGCTGCCATATAGCTGCCACTATTGTAATGGACATTTGCCTGAAATACACAAAATAGGTAATCCCAGGAGACTGGAGAGACAGCTCAGCAATTAAAAACACTTGTTGCTCTTGCAGAGGACCTGGATTTAATTCCCAGCACTTGCATGGTGGCTCACAACTGCCCATAATTCTAGTTCCAGGGGCTCCAACACACTCTTCTGATCCCTAAAGATACTGGATACACATGGTACCCAGACATACATGCAAACAAGAAGCTCATACACACAAAATAAAAAAAAATTAAAGAAATGACTTACAAAAAAATAGGTAAATCTCTAGAAACAAATGAGGTTAGGTTGGTAATTGCCTAGAGTTAGAGAGCAGGGAGAGAAATGTGGGTCTGGGGAGTGATTGTCAGTGGATGTTGGGTTTCTTTGGGGGGGATAATAGGTGTTGTGAAGTGTGTTACTTATACAGCCTGCTGTGTAAGTCTGTGCATATTTAAAAGCCATACTATGGGGTGAGCTATGATATTTCGAATGTCACTGTTTCCCCCAGTTCTCATCAGGCTGAGGGTGAGCACTTAGTAACCATACTATCTCCTCCAGGGTGCGGAGCGCTGCCTTACTGTCCTCTCCCTGTGAGTGGGACTGGCACCCAGGCTGCAGCACCAGGCTCAAGCATCCATCGGATCACAGACCGGCGTCCACCTATAGCCTGTTCTCCCAGGTACTTGCTTACTTGTGTCTTATTAACCTAGTCAATGGCTCACCCCAAAAATTTGACGTCATTTCACATCGTCGATAAAGATAAGGTCACTATTTTCAAGGTTGCCAGTTTGTTTATGTATGCTTTCTAGAGAAATTTGATGGTAATATTTTATTTACTGAGTGAAGAACTGAAGTATCGTATTTGGGCTGTAGACATAGCTCAGGCCTTAGGCTCAATCTCCATTCTTGCTTAAAAAGCCAAAGAGGAGGAGAGATGGCTTAGCCATGAGGAGTACTTGTTGCATTTTGCCAAGGTTGGGCACTGTGTTTTCTTGGCTGAAGCATATATGTGTAGATCTCTTGTGGTCCAAAATAAACCCATAGCTGGTGGGAGTAGCACTTGGTGTGCCTGGTGTCTGAAGTTGGAGAGCATTTTGATAGGTCACACATGTAGTTCGTCATCATTGATATGGCAAAATTATGTAATAGTGGGAGGTACTTGTTAGTCTACTAAAAAAAGAGCACATTGGCGTCTACAGATGGATTTTGTACTCAGTTTTAGTGAGGAGCTCAGAGCGAGCATTACTGTTACGGACTCACTTTTAAGGATGAATTAGACAAGATTTACAAGGTATTAGGCTTTATTTCGACAGATGCTTGGGTGTATTAATCCTTAGTTTGGGTTTAGCCTCTGATGTAGCCCGTCTGTGGCTGGCCTGGATGGGGTTGGACTTAGGGTTTAGCCTCTGATGTAGCCCGTCTGTGGCTGGCCGGATGGACTTGGACTTTTCTTCATGTACTTGGTTCATAATTCTATCTGCTTTAGCTGTCATCTCCTGCTTGTTTGGGGAACTATAGTTGAGTAGTGTGGCAACTGCATATTCCTGAATTACAGGAGGCTGTTCAGGGCCCAGGCTGTGACTTTCTTATTGTATGGCTTTAGATACAGGTCTAACGCCTGTGAGCCTCAGATTCAAGGCAAAGTCAGCCAGGACCAGGCACATTGCTAGGCTTTTCTTGGAGTCTGGTTGCTTGAAATTGTTTTAGTCAAATTTTTGGTTGTATGACATAAACAACTAAAGAAGAGAAAGAAACTGATTTTGGCTTACATATTCAGAGTTTTTAGTCCCTGGTTATCGTGCTCCGTGTTTCTGGGTCTGTGGTGAAGCAGTGCATCATGGCACAGAGGCCACTCACTTCACAGCAGCTGGGAAGCAAAAGAGATAGGAAGGACACAAGACATGATTCGGTCACAAGGACATGTCCCATCACCAACTTCCTGCAGCCAGGCCCTACCTCCTGAAGCTTCTAGTAGCTCTCAAATCTAGAGACCTGGTCTTTAATGCCTGAAACTGGTAGACATTTTATATTTAGACCCAATGGGCACACTTGAATGGGAGTGGGTCTCATCCACTGAATCCATGGGGCTTGTTTGTTAGGATGTTCTGTACAGAGTCCTGAAAGGTCTCAAATTCGAGGAAATTTGCTTATCCAGGCTGCAGAAGTGCTTTATTTCTGAAATCAGAGTTCTAGATGGGACCTGCTAATTTAGTCAAATCAATTGGAAGGACGGGGTGGAATATGGCAAAGAGTGTCTCAGTCCTCTGAGATATTGAAACTACAGAACTTGAGCTGTGTAACTTTAAAAACATCAACGTGTGTGTGTGTGTGTGTGTGTGTGTGTGTGTGTGTGTGTGTGTGTGTGTGTACAGAGCCCAGGGTCTTGTTAGGTAAGTACTCCAACCCACAGAGCCAATATCAAGTCACCAGTGTATTTAGCATCCAATGAAAGACCCCTTCCTCATACTTGCCATCTTCTCACTGTTCATTGAGAGCTTTTGTTTTGTTTTGTTTTTTGAAACAGCGGTCTCATTATATCATCTCAAACTCACTGAGATCTGCTTGCTTCTGTCTCCTGAGTACTGGGACTGAAGGAGTATGTCACTACCTTTTATGCTTTTTGAGACAGGGCCTCATCGTGTACTCTTGGCTGATCTGGAACTCTGTTGTAGAACAGGCTGGCCTTGAACTGCTAGTGGTCTCCCTGTTTCTGCCTCCTGAGTGCTGAGACTGACTGGTGTGTGCTGCCATAATCAGCTTGGAGTCTCTTTTTATAAGAAAGTTAGTTTTGAGGGCAGAGTCCCCATAACCTAATCCCCCCTGAAATGCTACCTCCTGGCACCATCACTAAGTGTGTGTGTGTGTGTGTGTGTGTGTGTGTGTGTGTGTGTGTGTACAAACAATCATACTGTGGTTGAGGGGTCTGAGCTAGCATTGTGAGCTGTAGAATGTTCTTTCAGGTTCTAGCCGGTTCCTCCTGGGAAGTCCTTTTTTGTTCTGTTTTTTTTTTTTTTTGTTCTGTTTTTTGAGACAGAGTTTCTCTGTATAGCTTTGGAGCCTATCCTGGCACTCGCTCTGGAGACCAGGCTGGCCTCGAACTCACAGAGATCCGCCTGCCTCCCGAGTGCTGGGACTAAAGGCGTGCGCCACCAACGCCTGGCGCTTGTTCTGATTTTTTAACTATGATTGGCAAGGCTTCCCCACAGCAGCCAGGCTCCCAGAGACAGTTCCTGCTTTTTGATTTGTTAATGGCAAACCAGACAGGGAAAAGAAAGGATATGAGGGAGATAGACAGCCAGGATAATAGTTAGACTCGTTCCTGGTAAAAATGGCAAGATACAGGTTTTGGAATTTGGTGCTTCAAATATAAATGTCAAGGAACATGGTGATGTCTTGGACATCACCCTTTGGCTAGTTTGTTAAAACACAAATCAGCCAGGTGTGGTGACTCACACCTTTAATCCCAGCACTGAGTTCCAGGCCAGCCTGGTCTACAGAGTTCTAGGACATCCAGGGCTGTTACACAGAGAAACGCTTGTCTCAAGAAAACCAAAACATGTTGGGCGTTGGTGGCACATGCCTTTAGAGGCAGACAGATCTCTGTGAGTTCAAAGCCAGCCTGGTCCAGAAGCAAGTTCCAGAACAGGCTCCAAAGCTACACAAAGAAACCCTGTCTTGAAAAACAAACAAACAAACAAATCACAGATCAAGGACTCTCCCTTGAGTAGCTGGGACCCACATTTGGGTTTGCCTTATTTTCTTACCTCTCTTAGAGATACTCTTGGATATGCTATTTGACTTTGCCGAGTGCCTTTCTCAACTCTTGTGTTGAAGCCTTTGCAAGACATCTTTCCTGAGTCCCAAACTGCTTTGCAAACAACTAGGTCATGGCTTGGGAGGCAGGAAAGGTCACATGCACTCTGGAACTTGAATAAAATTTTCATTACTTAAGTCAGTGCGATGACCCATGCTGCAAACTCATCATACAGGAGGGGGATTGCTGTGAATCTAAGGCCAGCCAGGGGTGCATAATGAGACCTGTCTGAAAAAAATGTTTTATTTGTATGTTTTGACCTGTACATCCTCGTTAGGAAAGACTTTGATTTGCCTTCTTCCATGCCTTTCTTAGGGCTCTCACCTTGCTGACGCCAGGAGTGTAGGAGTAGTTGGTGCAGTCAGCCTCTGAGAACATGAGAACACTGCCAAGCAAGCTCTCCCAGACATCCTGGGGCAGAGGCACCCAAATCAGGCATCCCAATCACCATGTATTCCACTCGAATACACACTGGGAGAAGCAGGGAGAGAGATGGGACTTGTGATAAAATTAGGATGCAAATGGGACACACTTCCTTTTACAAAAGAGTCGGCTTTCCCAGCTGCCATGTGGTCACAAAAAGTAGATGACAGGGACAAGAGGGCCCAGCAGAGGGCAGGTGTCTGAGGCCAGCTTTGTTTACCCTGCTGCCATGAGGACACAGGGCAGCCTTGTCATAGCTGTAATTTACCAAGAATCAGTGCTTGCCTGCAGTTCAGAGAAGTCTACATGGGGCCAGGATATGATGTGTGCCCTCACTGGTGACCACTGTAGGGGTGGCAGCTGTCAATCTGGAAGTAAATTAAATATAATTTAAGGAATTATAATACTAATGTTTATGACTATACTAACAACTTAAGTAGAAAATTATGAGATATTATAATTATATAAAAATACAGTAATGGGACTGGAGAGATGACTCAGAGGTTAAGAGCACCGGCTGGTCTTCCAGAGGTCCTGAGTTCAATTCCCAGCAACCACATGGTGTCTCACAACCATCAGTTATGAGATCTGGTGCTCTCTTCTGGTGTGTAGATATACATGGAAGCAGAATGTTGTATACATAATAAATAAATAAAATCTTAAAAAAAAATACAGTAATGGGCTAGAGAGATGGCCCAGCAGTTAAGAGCACTGGCTGCTCTTCCACAGGACTCAGATTTTATTCCCAGCACCCACATGGTAGCTCACTGCCATCTGTAACCCCAGTTCCAGGGTTTATGATGCTTTCTTCTGGCCTCCAGTGGCAGCAGGCAAACACACTGTACACACACACACACACACACACACACACACACACACATGCTGATAAAGCACCCATAAACATAAAATTTTAAAAATGGGCTGGAGAGATGGCTCAGAGGTTAAGAGCACTGGCTGCTCTTCCAGAGGACCTGAGTTCAATTCCAGCAACCACATGATGGCTCACAACCATCTACAATTCAATCTGGTGCCCTCTTCTGGCATGTAGGTAGAACAGTGTATATGTAATAAATAAATCTTTAAAAAAAAGAAAAAAGAAAAAAGAATGATGTGTAAGCCAGGTGGTGGCGGCGCATGTCTTTAGTCCCAGCCCTCGGGAGGCAGAGGCAGGTGGATCTCTGTGAGTTCGAGGCCAGCCTGGTCTCCAGAGCAAGTGCCAGGATAGGCTCCCAAGCTACACAGAGAAACCCTGTCTCGAAAAACCAACCAACCAAACAAACAAAAACAAAACAACAACAACAAAAACAAAGAATGATGTGTTGGGGTGTCTTCTTACTGATGATTTATGCTTTATGAAAAGATAGTCAAGCAACATTCTTGTGGGTTTTTTTTGTTTGTTTGTTTTTTTCCTTCTTCGAGACAAGAGTTTCTTTGTGTAGCCTTCCTTAGCTGCCCTGGAACTCACTTTGTAGACCCCTCTGGGCTTGAACTCACAGAGTTCCTCTTGTCTCTGGCTTCTGAGTGCTGGGATAAAAGGCATGTGCCACCAGCACCCAGTAATATTTTTGGTTTTTAATATAATTTTTTTTTTATTTTTGGGGTGGTGGTGGTAATTGAACTCAGGACCTCCCAAATGCTAAAAACACATGTGCCACCACTACGCTAAACTTCTATTCCAATAATTCTTTTGTGTGTGTGGGGGGCAGTTGTTTTTGAGGCAGGGTCTGACTGTGTAGTCTTGACTATCTTGGAATTCGCTGCATAGACCAGACTGGCCTTGAACTGGGCTGGGATAACTTGTATTCACCACCATGCACTGTGTTTCTTACGTGGGTTTTGGGGATTAAACTTTACACATTGTACTGTCTACCCAGTATGACAGTAGAAGTTCCTGAATGTTACAGAATCACTTAGTCTTCTATTGCTGTGTATTATATTGCCATGTGTATCTGTAAGTTGTATAGTCTCCATTCTTTATAGACACTTATACACACATAAATGCATACACAGATATATTAGAAGTTTGTTTTTTTAAAATTTTAGCATTTATATTTGTATTTGTGGCATTGTAAATAGTAATTGTTGTATATTTTCATAAATATTAGTTACTTCTCTCATTGCTAAAGTCCCACCTGCCTCTGCCTCTTTAGTATTAGAGGTAGGGCACTATGTCCAGCCTTCTAAGATTCTTTTTTTTTTTAAATTTATTTGACTTTATTTTATGTGCATTAGTGTGAAGGTATCAGATCACTTGGAACTGGAGTTACAGACAGTAGTAAGCTGCCATGCGGGTGCTGGGAATTGAACTCAGCACAACAGGTCACAAAGAGCTTCTGGACTCAGTATCATGTTTCTGTATTCAGAGATACCTGGGTAGAGAATTCGCGTCCAGTGACCTAGAGCACTTGGCTCAGAAGTGACATTTATTACTCCTTTTCCCTATTACTGGGCTGTACCACTGAGCTGGGTTCCCAGCCCAAAGCCTAAGTTTTATTTATTTGCTTGTTTATTTTTATTTTGCTTCTTCTTCTTTTTTTTTTTTTTTTTTTTTGGGTTTTTCAAGAAAGGATTTCTCCGTGGCTTTGGAGGCTGTCCTGGAACTAGCTTTTGTAGATGAGGCTGGTCTCGAACTCACAGAGATTAAAGGCACACACCACCTTATTTTGTTTTTTTTTAAACTGGATCTTTTAAGAAATGTTTCACTGACACTCTTGGAACTTGGACACAGTCTCTTTATGTAGCCCAGGCTGACTTCAAACACCTTACCTTCCTGCCTCAGTCTCCAAAGTGCTGGCATTGTAGGCTTGCATCCCCACCCCCATTTCATTTTACTGCCTTTGGTAATCTGTTGTAGGATTTGAGTAACTAAACATTGACTATGTACATAAAAGTAGTAATTAACTGATATCTAAGTGTATGTGTACTCAAGTAAACACACTTGTTTTAGTTACTTTTCTACTGCTTCGAAGAGACACTATGACCAAGGTAACTTATAAAAAGAAAACAGCACTCAGGAGGCAGAGGCAGGCGGATCTCTGGGAGTTCAAGGCCAGCCTGGTCTCCAGAGCAAGTGCCAGGATAGGAAAGCTACACAGAGAAACAATGTCTCAAAAAACCAAAAAAAAAAAAAAAAAAAAAAATCCTCCCCAACCTCAGCTTTCAAAATAGGATCGATCATGTGTTTATCACATTGTTCCCACTCCTGTACGTGTTTTAGAAAAGAAATTATTTGCAAACTGTTGTATTTGGTCTACAGAAGACAAGGTCTTGGTACTATCCTCCAGTCCTGTGGTGACTGGAAAGAGAATGGCCCCATAGGATCATGTATTTGAATGCTTGGTCCCTAGTTGGTGGATCTGTTTTGGGAGGATTAGGAGGTGTGGCCTTGTTGGAGAGGCATGTCACTATGGCATGAGCTGGGGAGTATCTTTTTAAGAGCAGGACTTTGAGGCTATCTTGGGCAAAGAAGCCAGACTGTCTCAAAATGGAGATCTTCCTGTCTTATGTCAGGGAATACTAACAATGTCTCTTTAGCAGAATTCCCCAAACCTTGGTGATGATAGAAGCATAAGCTTAAAAATAGGACTCTTCTCAGACCCACTTGTTGCACAAATTCTAGTTGCTATTAATAATAAAAACCCAGCAACAGATGTTGGGGTTAAAGCTGAATATCAGACAAGAAACGTGGCCAGCACTACCAATGCTCAGACCGAAAGGGTGATCCTGTCCTCAGACTGCATATCCAGACTGTACTGCTCCTCAGACTGCCTTTGTCTCCACCAAACCTCAGACTGCTTCAACTAACTGCTGCTCAGACCGCCCTGAGTTCCTGTCTCCTCCCACCTTATATTCCTCTGTCTACACAGCCAAATCCCTTTCTGTTTCCACCTCCTTAGAGCTGGGATTGAAGGCATGTGACTACAAGTGCTGGGATCACCTTTGTGTGAGCTCCGCCTCTCTTTTAGACAGATTCAATTTCATGTAGCTCAGTGTGGCCTTGAACTAAAAGAGATCCTTCTGCCTCTCTCTCCCAAGTGCTGGGATTAAAGGTGTGTACCACTGCCTGGACCCTAAGGCTAACTAGTGTGGCTGCTGGGATTAAAGGTGTGTGCCACTAGTGTGGCTAGTTTTTTACTCTAATCTTCAGGCAAGCTTTATTTGTTAGATCATAAAATATCACCACACCCATTCACTCAATCTTGGTGGGCTTAGGATCTTGTGTGTGTGTGTGTGTGTGTGTGTGTGTGCGCGCGTGCACACTCCAGCACTGTTTTAATCAGTGCCTCATGCCACTTTGAGGTTTCAAAAGCCCTGTCTGTCTGTCTGTCTCTGGCCCATGTAAATTCTTAATTACTGCTGCAGCACCATGTCTGCCTGATGCCATGCTCCCTGCTGTCATGGTTATGGACTAACCCTCTGGAACTGTAAGCAAGCCCCAATTAAATATTTTCTTTTTATAAGCTACCTTGGTCGTGGTGTCTCTTCATAGCAATAGAAAAGTAACCAAGACATAGTTCTGACTGTTGTGGAACTTGGTATGTAGACCGGTTTGGTCTTGAGCTCACAGAGATCCATCTGATTCTGCTTCTAGAACTCAGGCATTAAAGGTGTGCTTCTTTACAAGCAAAGCAGAGGCACTGATACCCAATGTCTAGAGTTGCTGTAAGAGTTATGTTAATTGGGGGCTGGAGAGATGGCTCTTCCAGAGAACCCAGGTTCAATTCCCACCACCCACATGGTGGCTTACAACTGTCTGTGACTCCAGTTCCAGGGGACCATAACCCTCACACAGACATACTTGTAGGCAAAACACCAGTGCATATAAAATAAAAATAATTTTAAAAAGATTTATGTTAGTTGACTTAATATAGTGTGTCGGAAGTTCTTGGTACACACCATACATTTAATCTGTTGACTGGGGTTTCTGCTTTCTTTTCTGCAGGACGAAGCTAGCAGGTAACATTTGTCCCTGAAGAGAGACCTATTAAACACTGGTAACACAAAGTGCAGCCCTGCCTGCTCCTTGCCAGGGAGGAAGTAGTCCTTCATATAAAGAGCATCTCCCAGCAGGGCCTGCCAAGTAAGGCCACACTTCTTGGCTCCTGTGTCAGTTCCTTTTCTATTGCTGCAAAGAGCCATTATGACCAAGGCAACCCAGAAGTTTTTTTTTTTTTTTTTTTTTTTGTGGCGTATGGTTCAAGAGATTTAGACTATGACCATTGTGGTGGGTAATGTGGTATCAGGCAGGCATGGTACAGGAGCAGTAGCTGAGAGTTTACATCCTTATCCACAGGCTAACTAGGAGTGATGCCAGTCTTTTGAAACCTCACAGCCCACCCCAGGGTTACACTTCTTCCAACAAGGCCACACCTCCTAATCCTTCCCTAACAGTTCTACCGCTGGAGACCAAGCATTTAAACACATAAGCCTATGGGAGCCCTTCTCATTCAAACCACCATAGCTACCATCACTGGAGTTGGGTCAAGCTTTGTTCCATCACCTTATTGACAAAGCTGAGTGCTATTTTGGTCTCTGCCAATGGCCTGGACAAACCTGATGCTTTGCCCTGGAAGTCTCCTAAAAGCCAGGGCCCACATAGAACTATTGCTGCTTCTTTCCAACTTAAAATTTCCTCCCAAATAACATTGCAGGCCTCCCAAGAGGATTTAAAAATATGTATGCATGTATGTATGTATGTATGTGTGAGAGAGAACATATATGTGCCACATATGTGTGGTCAAAGGACAAATTTGGGGAGTCTGTTCTTTCCTGCCATGTATGTCCTGGGGATGGAATTCAGGTTGTCCGTCTTGGCAGCAGGGCAAGCCTTGCCCACTGAGCAGTCTTGCTGGCTTCATTCCCAGACTAAACCATCCAGACCAAAGCTGAATCTGAACTGCAGAGCCAATTCTTTGGTCACTTGTGAGGTCAACTAAACTCATCATACTCAGAAATATTACCTATCCTTAACACCAAGCAGAGGGTGCTGTGGCTGGGGATGTTTGCCCTGGCCAGGCAGAGGAAAAGGCGGTGGGAAGGTACCATTTGCCAAGAAGTTATCCCTGTGAGCCCAACTACTTTGTACTTACAGTAACATCTTTCATCGCAGCAATAACATTCATGATGCTGAATTGCCAGCGATAACAATGAAGTTCAAAAGAGGGAGACTTGGATAATCAGCTCCCTTGCTTTCTTTGGCCCCAGCCTTCCTATTGTACTGCTGATACTGAACTTTCCCTAGCCAGACCACCCAGGGCCTTTTCATACCGGTCCTATGTTCCTGAAAGGCTTGTTTCTTGAACTGCATTTCCTTGCTGTATCTATAACTTAGATTTTTCTCTGAGCATGGCTTCCTGGTATCGACTCAAGTGGGTGCTTCCTATTTCAGGCATAGAAAGGAATCTAAGCAGGAAGCTCATGCCCATCTGTAAACATGGGACAGAGGAAGGAAGATCCCAAGTTGTAAACCAGTCTGGGTTACAAAGACCTTGTTCCCCAAACACAAACCAAAAGAAGAAAAGGGAAGAAAAAAACAAAACAAACAGACAAAAACCCTAAGCAGGAAAAGAGCGCCAGTGAAGACTCTAGGGCAGGAATGACAGAGGCCACAGCCACAAAGAAAGCCAGTGTGACTGCTGGCAGTGAGCTTGTGAGACTTGTCCTCTGGAAGAGCAACCAGTGTTCATAACCACTGAGCCATCACTTGAGTCCTCCAGATTCAGTTCTTGATGAAGACCTTCACCCTTTGCTGGCTGGAAGAGACTTCATTTCTTTCTTTTTAGTTTTTCGAGACAGGGTTTCTCTGTGTAGCTTTGGAGCCTATCCTGGCACTCGTTCTGGAGACCAGGCTGGCCTTGAACTCACAGAGATCCGCCTGCCTCTGCCTCCCGAGTGCTGGGATTATAGGCGTGCACCACCACCGCCCGGCTGAGACTTCATTTCTTAGTATAGTATTTTCTAAAGGTGTGGAAACTGTGGGATGGGGGAGAAGGGAAATAGCAACGAATCCATTCATCCCATTATGAGGCTCTTACTCCCCCCCCCATGTCCATGAGTGTGCTTGTGTGTATGTGTATTTGCATGTGTATGTATATGTATACAGGTGTGTGTGTATATATACAGGTATGTATGTGTATGTATGCAGATGTGTATGTATCATGTGTATGTGTATTTGCATGTGTATGTATGCAGGTATGTATGTGTCTGTATTGTGTGTGTGTGTGTGTGTGTGTGTGTGTGTGTGTGTGTGTATTTGTATGTGTATGTATGCAGGTGTGTGTTTGTAGGGCAGAGGTTGATGTCAGGTATCATCCTTGACTATTATCTACTTTACTTACTGAGATGTTTCATGTTGGGCTCAGAACTTGTTGATTCAGCTTGGTTAGCCAGCTTGCCCAGGGGATCCTCTCTCCACTGCTGTGCTGGAATTACATGTGGGCCACCAAACATGTCTGTCATTTGTGTGGGTACTAGGGATCTGAAATCCTGTCTTCATGCTTGTGTGGCAAGCACTTTACCTATCAAGTCATCTCCCCATCCCCGAAGGGTACCACTTTTAAATCTAGTTTGGATTGGTGACCTTTTGAGTGCTTGATGACCTCGAAAGAGTTTAAACACAAAAAGTAATGATCTTATTTTCCTGATAAAAAGATCATCTTGGCCCCTGGGAGAATTGAATGGGAGGGAAGACAGTGAGGCTGCGTCCAGGGAGACAGTGAGGCTGGGTCCATGGAGACAGTGAGGCTGGGTCCATGGAGACAGGGATGCTGGACAGTGAGGCTGGGTCCATGGAGACAGCGGGGCTGGGTCCAGAGAGACAGTGAGGCTTGGTCCAGGGAGACAATGGGGCTGGGTCCAGGGAGACAGTGGGGCTGGGTTCAGGGAGACAGTGAATAGGTAGGTTTTGAGGAGAGAGACTTTCTACAATAAAAACATGTAATCTAAAAAAAAAAAAAAAAAAAAAAAAAAAGAAGAAGAAGATACTTTCATAATGTTTTCCATTTGATTTTTATTAGTTTCCAAAGTATCTTTGGAAATTTACTACTGCAAAACTTTGTATATGGGGGATCCCTTTCTTTACTCTTTTGATAATATTTTTGGGGACTCTTCATCATGCTAAAGAAGCATTTTTTTTTGCTGTTTTGTTCAAATTTAGTTGTGGTAGTGGTGATGGTGGGTTGTGGTTGTTGGGTTGTGTGGGTCCCATGCCCCACCCTCCTCTGCATACCACTGCCACCATCGCCTCCATAGACCTCATACAAGACTTCTAGTGAGCTATAAATGCCACCCTTGCTTAGGTTTTTCTTTTTTTTTCCTATCAGCATCAAATAAAGTTTTATTTACTAGTTTTAAGTAAAATAGTTTACTATTATTTTCATTAAAATTATTCTTCCTTCTGGGTAGTCATCCAAGTAACCTTCTGTTTGGGTATGTGTCTAGTATATATATTTAGTTTTTGAGGTAGTTGTTAGGTAGGTCTTAGATGATCTTTAAAAGTTTCTTAGGCGAGTGAGAGAGTTAGTTCATCTGGTAAAGGATCTAGCCAGCAATCCTGATGAACTGGTTGGAATTCTAGGACCCAGATGGAGAACATCACACATGTAAATAAAAATAAAATCTTAAAATTTTTGAGTTTTTTTTTTTTTTTGGTTATGATCATGATATCATCTAAGCTGAAATCCTACTGATCATATTTTCTTACAGCTGTGAAATCACAACAGACTACATCAATTAAAATATAACCAACAAGTATTTTCCAGCCATATACCTTCTAATATTTTGCTGAAGGTAGACCATTATGAATGATATAATGGCATGACTATGACTTTGGGAATTAGACCATCACCCTTCCTTTGATTTTTGCCTGGTATTTATCACGGACTATAATTTCTAAGTTTACTTACTTTCTTGATTATCTACCTCTATTTTTATATTTTTATTTAATTTTTGGTAGCATGTAAAATAATGGATATCTCTGATACATATAATTGTATCTTTCTCATATTTGCAGAAATATAAAATACTCATGATTCCTTGTGCTGGGGCCATGCCCATCTCCGTTCATCTCTGCTGTTGATTGAGTTAGGACCACACAAGTCTGTTGTTAGGGCCTGAGGATGGAGCTCTGTGGTCCGTTGCATGTTTAGTATGCATGTGCTTGTGAGGCTCCAGACTCTTGTCTCCATCACAGGGTAGATGGGAAGGGAGAAATAAATCATTATTCTATCAGGGTGGACAGGTTGGGCAGGAATGTGTGGCACTAGAAGTTCCAAGTTCAAGTAAACAGTTCTTTAGTAATGTAGGATTTGGAACGCTAGATAGCCAGTCACCATCCCCCACTTCCCACAAGGGAAAGAGACGAACAAAACAAGAGTAGTTTTACCATCTCTGAGGGTGAAAGAACCAACTGTGAGGACAAGGATTTGAGCAGAAGTTGAGGTGCCCCCTCCCCTACTCCTGAAGTAGCTTTGGGGGAGTGGGGTGGAGTGGTGTTGTAGAAGCTGTCCTGCAAGGCAGGAGGGTGGTTATTAAGGACTGATGTTTGGAATGAGGAGGTGCAGGGAGGGCCACCAGGAAGGTAAGAGAGGCACTTCTTTTTTGAGAACTGTCAGGGATCACATGGGGCTTCTTTTGACTTGTCAGTTGTCATCTTTTGTGTGTCTGTCTTTCTCTTCATCGTACTGTGGGCAACTCCCTGTTATATGCTGTCTTTATCTCTACCTACCCTAGGGGATAAGGTAGGTATTTAAGAAATGCTTGTAGGAGGGCTGGGTCTGTATGATTCCAGTCTGCCTTAGGTGTAAAAAGTACCCGGGAGACTTTTCTGTGTGAGTTTACACTGCTCCCAAATGAAGAAACTATGCAACCATGTTGCAAATATATACACACAGATACATATATATCTAAATATATTCTGTTGCGGGGGAGGGATGAGGTGGGGGAAGAGAATGTCGCTATAGAGATCTGAAATCTTAAATTTTTTTCTTTAATGGATGGGATAGCTGCTTAATCATACTAGGCAAGCATTTAGTCCTGCCCTACCCACTTGTGTTTTTGGTGAGGCTGTTCTAGAACTGGCTGCATAGTTCAGGCAGAGCTTGATTTGGAGACACTCCTACTTCAGCTACTATGCCCTGGTTTCCTGCCTGGTGAGCAAATAGCATTCTGCAGGAAATCTGACTAAATGTGTTGTTTGTCTAAATGCATTTGTTTGAGTTGTCTTATTTTATGTATTTGTTTGAGACAGAGTCTTATTGTGTACCATGGCTGGATTGGAACCTACTGTGTAGACCAGTCTATCCCGGAACTCAGAGAGATCCACCTGCTCTGCCTCCAGAGTGTGCAGACTGAGTTGTTTCAACTAATCTATTTCAGAAACCTTATACATTGTAATTTACAAACAAAACAAACATTGACTATAATTTTAAAAGGGAAATTCAATTCACAATACTTTCATTGAAACGTTTTCCCTGTACACTTTCTGATTCTTTTATGTATTTTTATGCTTTACTAATTATTATCACAGGTTAGATAAAACTTGTGTTTGTTTTCATTGACAGTTAACATTGTCATTATTCTCCTTGCTATGAAAGTTTTCTCATGTTGTAGTTAACCTGTTGTTGTCTATACTGGAGATTGAACTCTGCCTCACATATGCCTTCTACCCTACCGTGGGACTATATCCCTGGTCCTTTTCTTACTTTTCGTTTTGAGATAGGGTCTTAAAAAATTGCTCAAGCTAGCCTAGAAGTAACTCTATTGTCCAGGCAGGTCATGACCTTGAACAGCCCACCTTTGCATTATAGGCCTGACTTGTTTATGTTTTGATATTTATATTTTTGTTTTGTTTTGCTTTTTTTCATTGAGGCAGATCTTCCCGGGGAAGGTGAGGCTGGCCTGTAACTCAAGATTCTCCTGCCTGTGGAGATTAGTGCTGGGATTATAGACATAGATCACTAATGCTAGACCTGCTTTCCCTTAAGTAGGACTTAACATAGATGGTATCCATCTCCCCTGGTTGGAAAAAAGACCCTTAGCTAAGTAATGGAACAGCTTTGGCCAATATTACCATTGGGTCTTTATGAAGCAATTAAGTTCAGAGTCAGTTTTTTTTTTTTTTTTTTTTTGAGATGATGTCATATACCCAAAGCTGGCCTTCAACTCGTTATAGCTGAGGGGACTTCTAATTCTCCTGTCCTCCCTCACCTCCCGAGTGTACCACCACATTGATTATGTTGTGCTGGGCTCAAACTCAGGACTTTGTGCATACTGGCTAAGCACTCTATCAACTGAGCTACATTTGCAAGCCTAGTCAGCTCACGATTGACTTCCTCACAGTTCTGTGTTATTGGATACGTTCCCCTTCCTAGAACTCCCTCTTCCCATGACTTTTTCACTATTCTTCCCCAGAAAGTTTCTTCTGTCTTTTCACGCTTGCTCTGCTCTCTGTCCTGCAGAGTTCATAATACTCTGGCATTCCCATAGGCAGGTCCGGACTGTCTTTGGTCCACCCTTGCCTCTAACTACATTTTGTCTGAATAGGCTCATCCCTTCTCATGACGTCAATTTCCACAACTCATTGATGATTCCCAGGCCTCTCTATCCAGGTGCTCATTAATCCCTCCTGTAGTTGACACATCGTTCTTGACGGTTGTGTCTCACTAAACTCATTTATTGTCCTTCCTGAGGCCCCTCCCAGGGTAAGCTCCCTCTCCTCGGTTCTCCACTGTGGTCAAAGGAATGTCTACACAAGGATGCCACAAACCTGACAGTCATGCTGGGTTCACTTCCCTCTGGTCTCTCACAACTGCTCACTCATCCAGCCTACTGAACCACTTCCTCAGTTTCATTTGAACCTGGCTTCCTTCTGTCTAGTGCCATCTGACTTCAGGGCCACAGCATATTTCTCCTGCTTTCCCACAATGGTGGTAGATACAGACTAAATCCTTACCACCGTTCCCCATATCCTAACTGCCAAACCCATCTTCCCAGAAGACAACAGAGATTTATATAAAATGCTAACTGAATCCCACTTTTGTAAAGGAGTTCAACACCTGCTGTCCTGGGCCATGTCACATCATGGTATACTCAGGGAAAGGCTGCTAGCTCCATGTTCTTTGTTTCTACATGTTATTTTTTTCACCTAGAAGACCTTTTCCTTTTATTTTGTCAGGGAAGCTCTCCCTGAACCCCATCCTCCCATATCAGTAGGAGGAGTTTTCATTTCCCCCCTGTTTGCTGACTCTCTGCTGTAATGGACTCCCTGAGTCAGGAGGAAGGCTAGCCTGATCTGCATAGTGAGATCTTGCCATGAAAGAAAAAAAAAAAAACCAAAAAAAAACCAAAAAAAACCCCAAAAACAAGAGGTTAAACAAATTCCAGGAGTAGGTTTGAAATATTGTATCACCATGAAATACATTGCTTCTCAGAAGAATGGAATTAATTTAGGGCCAGATGTGGTGGTTGTATGCTTTGTAATCTCAGCATTTCAAAACTTCAGCAGGCGAATCTCTGGATTGAGGATAGCCTGGTCTACATAGCAAGAATGTGTCACACATACCAGAGTATGTGTGATGGCTTATACTGCCATCACAAAGCCTGTGTAACAGCTGGGAGGTGATGGCATGCCTTTAACCCTAGCACTCCCGAGGCAGGCAGATTTCCATGAGTTTCGAGGCCAGCCTGGTCTACAAAGTGAGTTCTTTTTTTTTTTCTTTTTTTTTTTTTTGGTTTTTTGAGACTGGGTTTCTCTGTGGCTTTGGAGGCTGTCCTGGAACTAGCTCTTGTAGACCAGGCTGGTCTCGAACTCACAGAGATCCGCCTGCCTCTGCCTCCCGAGTGCTGGGATTAAAGGCATGGGCCACCAACGCCCGGCTACAAATCCAAGACAGCCAGGATTACACAGAGAAACCCTGTCTCAAAAAATAAAATAAATCCCCCCCCCCCGAAGGAAAAAGAAAGTGTAGCAATTGAATCAAGTCTATAGACTGCTTACTTTCAGGTGTTCTGTTAGAAGTGGCATCTGTCATCATTTGTCATGATAGGAACACTCTGTATCTGGACTGTCCAACGTAGTCACTAGGTACATGTGGCTGTCAGCCCTGGAAATGTAAGTAGTATGACTGAGAAACTGAAATGTTCATTGCCTCTTATTTTAGCTAACTGAAAGTGAAATGTAAATACAGGCAGGTGGTAAGGGCTGTTCAAATTGGACAGCCCCAGTCTAGAGAGGAAAAGGTAACCATTTAACAGGTGTAATTGCTGCGTTCCGGACCCTTTCTTCCTTTGTTGATGCTTTGTTGAGGTAATAAGCTCGTGAAAATAAGGTGTGACTGACTCACAAGTGCAGTCATTACCACTGTAAGGCGGCACCACCTAATTTGGGGAACCATTTTTAAACAGGTGCTTAGATCAGGAGCGTAATACAACGCGCAGGTCGGGAAGACCAGCCCGCGTCCCACTGGAGACGAGATAAAGTGGGAAATGTTACTCACAGCACTTACTCAGAGGCGTGGACTTCCTACTCCAAAGGAGGCCAGCAGCATAACGCTTTGAGGGCAGCATCTGCAAGACTTGTTTTTCCACATATACTGCCAAACTTGTCCTGATTAGACAGGAAGTGAAGCCACTTCTCAGAGAGCCCGCCGGCATCTGGATCTCGTCATGGGGCTCTCAGACCTTTCTTACTTTTTACCTATCAAATTTATGGGCCTAGGCTGGAGTTTGCCCTCCAATTTAGGGGAGGAACAGCGGTGGGCAACGCTTTGTCCTCTAACTCCAAATCACGTGTTTAATCAGTGTATCAGCTTTTGATTTTAAATACTTGATGTGCTCTTACAATAGGACAGTTTGTTTAAAGCGCACGATTCTTGCATGGTGGGGGACTGAATAAATCCTGTCGGATCATCACCCTTGTGGAGAGTGATTTCAATCTCTTTATTGGAGTTGCTGGCGATATGCCAAGGAGGTTACCTGGCCGGCATTGCCTAAAAAGTTCCGCTTTACTATTTAATTCTATGACCTTTGTACCTTTGGAATCTGGGTCAGCAGTGGAGCTGCAAAATTTGGGGAGCAACAACTTGTCTGTGCCGGCTGACCCCGCGGGCCACTTCCGACGCAAAGCTTCGGGGTTTCCCCAGTGGTTCTCTGGAAGAGAACACAAGCGCTGCCTGTGAGAAGCCCCGCGATCCTTTCTCTAAAAAAAAGGTGTCCATCAGGACGCCGCGCGACCTCTGGGACATCGGCGGCCGCGGGCCAGCCTCGCCAACGCGCAGCACTTCCCCGGGCGCGCGCTCGGCCGGACCTGCCTGGCTCTTAAGCGCGCGGTGGAGCGAACCATCCGGACAGCGAGGCGGGGGTGCCGGTGGGACGCGCGCAATCGGGGACCTCCTACTGCCCCAGGTCCTCTGTCGCCGGCCGGGAGTCCGGGCGCATGACGCTGCCCGCCGCGGGGTCTCGGGCGCGGCGCCGGCGAGCCATCCCCCGGCGGCGAGGGTGGTAGCGGCCGTTGGAGTTTCCCCGGCCGGGCGGCCGGCGTGGGCGCAGCTAGGCGCGGGGCGGGCCGGCTGCGCCGCGGGAGGAGGGACAAAGGGGAGGCTCCCCGTGGTGGCGTACGGGCCGCCACTGCAGCTTGTGGTTCTGAGCCGCGGCGAGGAGGACGTGCGGGAAGAGCGCGCAAGATGCCGGTGCGGGGAGACCGCGGGTTTCCGCCGCGGCGGGAGCTGTCGGGCTGGCTGCGCGTAAGTTTCCTCCCGGACCTGGCGGCGAGCGGCTGCGTGGGAGCGGGTGGGCTCCGCGTGGCTCCCCTCTGTGCCCGGGTTTGGTCTCTCTGGGCTGTAGGGTCCTCCTCGGGGGACCCGGGCGCAAGAAAGGCGAGGATTGCTAGCACGGCGCTGATGGCTTGTGGCCTCTCTGAATCACTTGGCTTTGAGATGAAATCGCCAGTAGGGGAAAGTGTGGAGCCCAGTGCCCTGGTGTCGGTCCCCAAGACTTTCTGTGCCTGTGGTCGCCGACTGGACGCCTGAGTGTGCCCTCTTTCTAACTTAATGCAGAGGTTCTAGCCACGGACTGAGAGAAACCGAGGACTCTTGGGTACCCAAATCCTCACTTTCCTTTTTAGTCAGCTGCCTCTGCAGTACAACTTCTTTTGCAGTAGGGAATGGAGATGGGTTTTCTGAAGAAACCCCAGAAAGAAATGATGAATGGTTTGTATTGTGGGAGTATCTTACCTGTCATCAGTACCTTTTATTTTATGTCTCCATTTGTCAGGTTTCCGCTTTTACACGGTAGTTTATTTTAAGGTATAAATAATCAGGGATTTCGACCTCAGGCTTTTTCACATTCTTGAAATGTGAAGAACTTGGGAGGGAACCTGCCAGGACTCAGTAATGGAATACAGCCTTCCCTTCTGTTTTAGCTTTAGTTCTCAGGCTGAGTTGCTTTTCTGGCGACTGTCTGACCTGAGTAATAATGGTTGTGGCTTTCCTGAGGTTCCCAGGGAAGAGTCATCCCCTCCCAGAAACTGCCCTGCACTGTACACTCCCTGACTTCACTGCTGAATCCTAGGAGAGAGGGAGAGACCTCCTCACAGCTTACTAGGTGGTCTGTTGGCTGTGCCCACAACCCCTTACAAAAAACAGGTCTATCTATCCTCCCAGGAGAGTTGCCCTGCCAGGCTCACCTGGGAAGAAAGTAGTTTTAGCTGAGAAATTAGTAAGTAGTAATTGCATTTGAGGACAAGTGCCCCTTAATTTCCATTTTCTTGAATAATATTGCTTTGATGTGGGGAATGCACATCTCCAGTTTTGTTAGGGAAACGAGCAAGGAGTAAAGAGACCAATAGTGCTATTTAGAAGTATGGACAGGGTGCTGTTATAGCAGATGAGAGGAAGGGAGGGAGCGTTAGCCAAGGTAACTGGCTTTGAGTTTTGTCCCCTGCCCTCTCATAGCTTCTTGGAAAGATTGATAAAAGGGAGAGTTTTTTCCTTTTCACATTCTCCTACAACTGTGTGTGTGTGTGTGTGTGTGTGTGTGTGTGTGTGTGTGAGTGTGAGTGATTGTCTCTCCTGTGGGTGTGTGGTGCTGGAGACTGAATTCAGGACCTCAAGCATATTTTGGAGTGGTATCTCCAGTGGCAGCTTTTTAGTACCACCAAGCTAACATTTGATGAGCGCCTAGTTGGTGCCAGTCACTTGGAAGAGCTACAGAATTGACTGAGACTGGATTTCTGCTTGTAGGAGTTTAGTGACACCAGCATGGTAGACTGCTTTAGATGGATCTGGCTTTACAGGATTCCTGGTACCGAAGGAGGGAATGTTTAATATAGATGCACACTCTGTAACAAAGAGTGAGATTGTCCTCTCTGCCTGCATTCCTTTCGGGAATTCTTTCAGGAAGGAAAGAACACATGAACAGATACTTCCTGATGTCAGCCACTGTAGGGAATTGCTGGGAATGCATCCACCTCACAGTACACTGGCATAGATTGGGTAGCTAGGTATATAGTGGTCATTGGTCCCAAAATTTAAGTGTGGGGTTTTCAATGAAGGATTTGGGTTGATACAGGAGTTGAAGTCTAGAAGTGTAGGTAGGAGGTGCCAGATAGTTGCCAATGAAAAATCTGAGACATAGAAAGTGTTGTACAAATCTCTTTGGAGGGGAGACCTTGAATGTCAGTAACAGAACTTTGGGAGTGGGAATCACAGAAACTCCTAATGTACTAGTAGTGGTCCGATTCTCCTAAGAGGCCTGAGAGCTGTTCTCCTAGCAAACACTCCTCTCTACTCCCTATATAGTAAAAGGTACTATTTATGAAGCTTGCTTAGGAACACGACCAGATTCATCTCATTGCCCTCGGGGGAATTCATTTGCAGTGACTTATGCCTACATTTACTTAACCCTTGATCTAGTTCCTTGCACATTGACAGCAGATCATGGCTAACCAGATATCTAGGTGCGGAGTGAGCACTCTGACAAAATACATATAAGTGCTTGGGAGATGGCAAGATTTCCACCATTTTCTTTTCACAAGGTTCTCTCTCCTTAAAAGGTTGTCTTTGAAGGAGACAGATCCTTGAAGTAGGGGGTGGGGGTCACTTTAGGTCATTGTAGCTTTGTGTACAATATAAGTTGTTTAAGAAGACTTTCCGAGGGCTGAAAATAAAATAAGGGGCCCAGAGGTTAAGAGCATTGACTGCTCTTCCAGAGGTCCTGAGTTCAATTCCCAGCAACCACATGGTGGCTCACAGCCTTTTATATTGAGATCTGGTGCCCTCTTCTGGTGTGCAGATATACATGGAGAATACTGTATTCTTAATAAATAAATACAATCCTTGGGGGGAAAAAAGGCATTCCACTTTGGTTGGGCAGTGGCTTGAAGTGTGGGTGCATAGGGCAGCTATGGAATTGGGAAGGACTAATAACCACTCAACCTTTCAACATCTCCCAAGAGTATTAGCCATTAGGGAATTCCTTGCCTAAACCCTAAAACAAATCCCATTAAGCAGCCTGGCCATATTAAAGAGTTCTCTCAATGGAGAGCTGCCTCCCAATAAAATTCCCCATTGATTATACCCTAAGCAACAACCAAGGATGCAAAGACGACTTCTGGTCACAGTAACCTTGGGCCAGAAGTTTTGATGTTGAGAGGTAGAGGTGCTTTTTGATAGGGTGCTGTCTTGTGCCTGGTTTCCCCAGTCTTGGGTGGAGGGAAGCAGAATTAGCATGTTAGCTGGGCCAGGACTTAGAGGCCCAGCTTCAACACCATTTTGGTGACTTAAGCATATCAAAGTTCACACAACTTGATTAAGAAATAGAAAACCATTTAGTGTCCATTTAACCCACACAGGGAATTTTGTGATGCCTGCTCCTGCCTTGTTAGTGAGAGCCCACACACCTGTGGCCTTTGTGTAATGCAGTGGAAATCGATGAAGTACAGATTCCTCGATGGCCGTGATTGTGACAGCCAGTGCTGACTTGGGATGGTACCAGGGAAAGCAGTCAGAAAGCTTGCAGAGTTTGGGGTAATGCAGAACTGTGGGTTGGAATTCTGAGGTCTTTTCCCCCCACTTGATTTAAACAGGTGCTTCTTAGAATTTAAATCTAACTTCCGGAGGTCAGCATGTACTTGGGCAGTGGTGTTGCTGATCTGAGGAGGGAATTTAGGCTAGGGCCTTGCATGAGCTGGGCAAGTACTCCAATACTGAGCTGTATCCTCAGGCCTCTATCCTGGTTTTGTTTTTGTTTTATGACTGGTGCCTGTTATCATGGCCACTATCTCCAAGCTTCTCCAAAGTCATTTACCTGTGAGCTCAGAAAAAAACACTAAAGACTTTGACACTCCTAAATATGTAGCAATTTGAGTTTTTTTTTTTTTTTTCTTTCTAGAGTATCTACCCTGTTGTGGTGCATACAAACTTGAAGGAGAAAAATTATTTATTTAGTTACTTATTCTAGCATTCTGGAGGCAGAAGCAGGCAGATCTCTCTAAGTTCTAAGCTAGCCAGGGCAATTTAATAAGACCCTGTCTCATAATGTGTCACCACCACCACCAAAACCATCCCAATAATTCTCTTCCACAGGGATTAAATTCTTTATTACTTTGTTGAAAAGGACATACTTTGTTTTTCTGTTTTTCTACATTAATGTCATTTGAGGGATTAAAAAAACAAAGCCAGCCACCAGTCCCTCTTATTTCAAGATTAGATAGTGAAAAGTTTCTGCACCCCGATAAGCCTCTCTGTTGACACAGCAATCCAAATCAGACCAAATCTTTGGGTATATGGATGCCAGGGGGTGGGGTGAAGCTTCCACCATAATAGATAGCTTACTTAGGAGGAAGCAGAAAATAATGGTCAAGTAGAACTGAGTGTATTAAGATGTGTAAACTTACCATGACGAGTAGTATTATAATGTAAGAACTGCGAGTGTGGTGGTTCCTTTTGATATCTGAGACTTGGGCAGAACTATATAAAACATGTGTGACTTGGTTCTGGAGAACTCTGAGTGTAGCCCCACCACGCCTTCAGGAGCCAAACACACAGAATTGTCCTGGGATGCCGGGGGCGTTGAACACCATCCACTCTGTCTTTATCATGTGTATATCCCCCGATTTCTGCTCAGTTCCTTTCTTTGTGTTTGCCCGGGGTGTGTTTATGAAACTCTTAACATCTGGCCTGATTTTCGATTTTCGTTCCTCTGTCTGCTTTCTACAAGTAGGTGTCGCATCACCAGATGTTGGCTCGCCAAATGTTGTTCATTCTTTTGTGATAAAGTGGAGTGACAGTGAGGAAATACTTTGGCTCTTCTGGGGAACATCACTTTGTTTTTAAGTGGCTTGAGGAATGCAGATCCATCACCAAACGATTGACACGTAAATGGTTTTAACGGCTCAGTGTCTTTCCAAAGTGTGGTGGATGGAGGAGTTTTGTTTTTTAGTTAATGAGTTTGCTTTGTGGTGCTGGGGATGGAGTGCATTTTTATACCATTGGTGTATATATTGAGCTGTAAAAGGGGCTCTAAAAGGATGTTAGAGGAACTAGAGAGTTTGAGGTAGAAAACAACCCCCTGTTTTGGCTTAGCAGTTGAGATACATATCGATGGTTAGTGAATAAAAATGAAGAGGAGACACTTTGCATCACAAAGTTCTCTTGTACTGTGCCCGTGGGGCTATTTGTGAGGAGTCCTAAGCCCTTGGCTAGTGACTTGTATTAGTCATTTCTTGGCTAGTGACTTGTATTCAGTCATTTCAGATCAGCACAGGTATTTGTTGAGTGCACCTGCCAGGTGGTTAAAGTCAGGTCTTTAACATGATGCAGGCTGGCGTCATTCCATAGTAGGATATATTTTGTAACGTGCCTATTTAAACTTTAGACTAATGTTTAGCCTAGCTAGACTTTCATGGGTGTGGCTTCTATTTATGTTTCTCCTCCTCCTGCTCTGTACAAGGGAGGCAGTAAATATAGTTAATGGTGAAAATGCAATCTTGACAGATCTATGAATGGATACCTCCCATCCCTTTTGTTGTCTCAGGGAGCTGGGGGTGGAACCCAGGGCCTGGAATATGCTAAGGTACTTATTAAAATTAAAATTACTGTATTATTTATTCCTGCATGTATATTGTGCAACACATGCGTACCTGCTACATTCGGAGGCCAGAAGAGGGTGTCACATTCCCTGGGTCAGGATTTAGAGGTGGTTGTGAGCCTGCAAAGGGTGGGAACCAAACCCTGGTCCTCTGCAAGAGCAACCAGTGCTCTTAACTGTTGAGACACCTATCCCCACCAGGGCTCTCTGGTTTTTTTTGGTTGTAACAGTTTTTAGACTATAGTTGTTACTGATAATGAAGGCTCAGTTACATTTTTGCCATTATAGTAAAGATAGCTTTAATAGTGTTACAGATAGTTTAGTTCCCCCAGTTGAAGGTGATTAGGGTGTTATGTGACAAACCTTTTGGAGGGGGGTGGGTGATATGAAACATACTTGTCTACTCAGCTCAGATAGGGAACCCACGACAGACTGACTTTTAGTGGTACATATAACACCAAAGTTCAATTTGGTGAAGCAGTGAGCTTTATTGGAGTTACTTAAAAGAATATGGGTGAGGGGTTACTTACAGGAGCAGAAATGACAACAGGACAACTGCATTACAAAGGACCATCCCAGCATGGGTGACAGCTCACAAAAGCTGGGAACCTGGAACACACTGGAGAGTTTGCAGGTGCCTCAGGTGGTCTAAATATCTTCCAGGTAGATCTCTCTGAGTCTTCTTTGCAGCTGGGCAGGGAGAGGCCTAGTGAGTCTCTTCAGTTTCAGGGAGTTCTTGAAGCTTTTTTGTTGTTGTTTACCTCTCTGCTTAAGGAGCTCCCTTGCAGGATGTAATATTGTTGTTTTTTTTTTAATTTTTTTATTTTAGAGGCACTCATATTTACATATCCATCCCTCCATTCCCTTGCCTTCCCATCCTTCCATGTTCCCCACCAACCCCCCAACCCATCTCCCACCTCCTCCCCAGGGATAATAAGGCCCTCTACAGGGGACCTTCAAAGTCCATCATATCATTTGGGGGGGGGGAGGGCCTAGGCCCTCCTTGTTGTATCTGGGCTGCAGTAGTATCCCTCCATAGGGAATGGACTCCCAAAGTCCATTTGTGCTCTAAGGATAAATACTGGTTCTACTGTTAGAGATCCCATAGAGGTCTTGGTTGGCCTCCTAGCTGGCACCCACATTCAGAGGGCTTGGTTCTGTCCAACGCTGTTTCCCCAGCTTTACGAATAGGGTCTCCGTGCTCTCACTAGGTCAGGTCAACTGTTTCTGCGGGTTTCTCCAGCACCATCTTGGCTCCTTTGCTCATCTCTCCTCCCTCCTCACAACTGGATTCCAGGAGTATGGTTCAATGCCTGTTTCTGCTTCAAACACTGGATGAAGGCTCTAAGAATGCTAACCAAGGTAGACATCAATCTCATTATAGGGGAAGGGCATCAATGGCATCCTCTCCATCACTGCCTGGATTCTTAGTTGGGGTCATCCCTGTGGATCCCCTAACATTTCCCCTGTGCCAGACCTCTCTCCAAACCTGTACTGTCTCCCTCTGTCAAGGCATCTCCTTTCTTGCCCTCCTCTACTCCTCCCCTGTCTCAGTCAATCCACACTGCCAGAGGAGCTAGGAAACAAAGAGGACACCAAGAGAAGATTGCATAGTCCCTCAAAGAAAGGGAGGGGGACAAGAACCCCTGAGCAAAGTGGGAGCACGAGGAGGGGGTGGAGAGGAAGGAGGTGGGGAAGAGGAGAAGGGGAGGGGGAGGAGAACAAGAGGAATGTTTTTAAACTCAGATGAGATTTACAGAATACAGGGAGATAATGCTTTCTAGTAGCAATTGGTCCTCTTGGGGCATGGAGCCTTTGTTCTCTGGAGGAAGGAAAAATAATTTTGTCAGACTGCCCCAGCTTGCTTTTTAATATCCGACTGTAGTTACCTGTTTCCATGAGCTGAAAGCAGTTCCTAGCAGAGTACTGAAGGAATAAGTTCAGTTCAGCTTTAGGTCAGTTTCTTTTTGCCTTACAAGGATAGCAGCCGCACCTGAGAACCTGGGCGGGTGGAGTTTCACTGTTGAGGAGTCATAAATGTTTCCCTGAGAAGTCATCTGCCACGCTCAACTCTTTGGAGGATCCAGCAGAGTAGAATGAGGAGATTATTTGAGGGAGTATCTGAGCAAAACGAAAGGACTTCCTGATGAGCTCAGTTTCGCGGACATGCTTCCTCCTTAGCCCTCTTGGAGTCAGCTATTCTCCTGTTTGGGATTGGCTAGTGTGCACCTGTCCTGTTTGCTCCAGCCCTATCACCTGTGATGCATACCATCAGTCGCTTCCCAGCAACCATTAGCCCTGCCCTTGTGTGAGTCATAGTGGTAGGCCCAGGGCATCTGTCATACTCGCTGTGTACTTATGAAATTGACGTGATTTGGGAAGGCATGCATGACTCAGACTAAGGGAGAATTTAAGAGAGTGAATTCCTTATGTTCTATGTAGTGAGTGGATGATAGTTTGTGAGCAAAAAGCCTTACCAAAAAATTGTAGTGTTGTGCTTGGACTTCTCCTTGTGGTAGTGTTGAGATGGGGCTGTGTGTAGCTCAGGTGTCCTCAAACTTGTTACTGTGCTGCTTCAGCCTCAGGGAGTCCTGGGATGAGAGGTCTGGCGGAGATGGGAGGCACTGTGGTACTCAGCTTCCTAACTCTTGGCTTAGGCATGGAAGCAGAGTCTGCTGCAGTGCTAATGAACTGGTCCCTTTATGTAAGTCACACACTTAAGCTCTACTTAGTTTTGATGGCTGACAGTTTTCCATGGTCCTTAGCTTTCCGAGGGCTCTCACAGTGCTTGGGTGTAGAGTCTAGAGAACATTCTAGGTAATTGGGAGTGCCTTGTTCCAAATGACTTGCTCTTTCAGCTATATTTTTTTCTGTGTGAGTTTATTTTCCCACTGGATCTTTCCTTCTTGTCTTCCTGAAAGACATTTTAAGAAATACGGTTTAAAGACAACCTTCCTGGCTGCCAGTAGCTGCTTAGCTCCCAGAGCACCTGAAAGATCTGTTATTAAGTTGCAGCTTGAATAATGTAGATCCCGCAGGCTCCCTTCCCTCTTCAACCCAGTAGTGGCTGCTGACTCCTCCTTTTTCCTTTTTTTTTTCTGAAATTTTTGTTTTATATGTATGAGTGCTCACTTTTCTTGTGTGTCTGTGTGCTACGCTTCTGCCTGGTACTCTCAGAGACAAGAAAACAATGTCCTATCCTTTTGAACTGGAGTTAGAGACTCCCCCCCCCTTTCTTTTAGAGGTTCTCTATGTGTAGTTCTGGTTGTCCTGGAGCTCACTATGTAGACCAGGCTGGCTTTGAACTCACAGAGATCCTCCTGACTCCAAATCTGGAGTGCTGGGATTAAAGGTATGTACCACTCTGCCCAGTTGAGCTTACAAAGACAGTTATGAGCTGCCATGTGCATGCTGGAAAATGAACCCAGGTTCTCTATAAGAGCAGCAAGTGCTCTTAACCACTGAGCAGTCTTTCCAGCCCTTATTATATAAAATAAGTTTGATTTATTTTATTTTTAATATATGTGTGTGGGTACACACATGCCACATGTATGTGGATGCCCTGAAGGCCAGGAGAGGTGCCAGATCCCCTGGAGTTGGAGTTACAGGCAATTGTGTTCCACCTGATAGGGGTGCTGGGAATTGAACTAAGGTCCTCTGGAATACCAGGAAGTAATCTTAACCACTGAGTCTTCTCTCCAGCTTCAAGATTTTACCTTAATATTGATTGTGTGTGTGTGTGTGTGTGGGGGGGGGGGTACTTGCATGTGAGTCAGGTACCCATATGGAGACCAGGGGCATTAGTTCCCCTGGAGCTGGAGTTATAGGCACTTGGGAGTTGCCAACTGAACTCGGGTCCTCTGCAAGAGCAGTGTGTTTTCCTCTCCAGCCCCACCACAGTCTTCTTACGAGGCTTTGGAGAATCCATCTTCATTCTTTATCCTTCCCAGGCAAAGCTGCATACAGGGAGCTTCCCACACCCTTGTCTTTTGCCATTGACTTTTCCCCAGAGTGAACTTTTGCCGGGATGAGCACAGAAGGGGCTGTAGACTGCAGTTGGGAGCCTTTTCTGGTCTGCTTCCAGCCAGGCCAAAGACCAGACTACTAACTGGGGCTGCCTCCTTCCCAACTACTGTGAAAGGGCGTGCTCTCTGACTTCAGCCTCAAGCCAAGCACATCAGAGTGTTTGAGCATGGCTTCAGGGGAAGCACTTTGCATCCTCAGGCTGCTCTGGTTAGTGTCTGGGTGAGTTTTAAGAGGGGAGAGAGATTTTTGGCCTCTTAGACACTCCCTGAAATTTCCCAGGTATGGAACTGAGTTTTGTTACTCTCCACATGTTACTATTACCAGGGCAAAAACAGGCAGCTGGAGACTCTTGGAGAGTCAGAGCCCCCCCAATCCCCCCCCCAAGTGGTCCAGAGTTGCATATAGCCTTTATCAGGAATTGTTTTCTTTCCTTTCTGGACTGCTGGGAAAAACAAAAACAAAAACCAACCAACCAACCAACCAAACAAACAAACAAAAAACCCAAGCCAAACAAAACAAAAACCAGGGCTCTGCTACTGTAAGGCAAGTGCTCTCTCTCTACCTCAGAGCTACAACCCCAGCCCTAAATGAAGATTTAAATCTAAGGTCTGGGAGAAATACTAGTTGGATACACTGACCAGTGCCCAGTTTGCAAATGACTCTGGGAGGGAAGGGTTGGGAACTGGGAAGGAAAGGTACTCTCAGCCCCCACTTCCTCACTCCCCACCCTTGAGGCAGGGTTTCTTTGTGTAGCCCTGTCTGTCCTGGAACTCCTTCTGTAGACCAGGCTGGCCTCAAACTCACAGAGAGCCCTTGCCCCTGTCTCCCGAGTGCTGGGATTGAAGGCTTGCGCCACCACTGCTTGGCAACTCTCAGTTTTCTTAAGAACTGGAGCTTAGAATTCTTTTTTTTCTGCAATGTTTCCATACAGAAAGATTTCCAAAAAGTCTGCATAGTCATTATCGAACATTTTCTGTGTGGTCATGTTTATGGTGTTTTGTTTAAGTATAATTCATATAGAGATTTATGTTTAAATTTCAAATGAAGGATTTAATGTTTTTTTTTGTTTTTATTTGCTATTTTTTGCTGCTAAGATTGAGGGTTTTTTAATTAAGATGAAATATAATGTTAAGATAAATCTTTCTGCCAAGCTGTCTGAGCCCTGCTGCCATATGGGTGCCCAGAATAACACACAGTATCTTATATTAGTTTACAATGCTGCTGGCCAATTGACTAGGATTTCTTATATGCTAGCTCAGTCTTAATTATCAAAATCTACATATTTTATAAGACTTATCTTATCAAGGACACTTTCTGCTGGTGTCCTCTTCCTGGGATCACATGGCGCAACAGAGCAGAGAGCAGGAGGAAGAGGAAGAGCAAGAGAGCGATTTCCTGCTTGTATTCTAAGTCTGCCTGCTATGTCACTTTCTGCCTGGATCACAATATTTCTTTCTTTTCTTTTTTTTCTTCTCTTTCTTTCTTTCTTTCTTTCTTTCTTTCTTTCTTTCTTTCTTTCTTTCTTTCTTTCTTTTTGTTTTTTGAGACAGGGTTTCTCTGTGTAGCTTTGGAGCCTATCCTGGGACTCGCTGTGGAGACCAGGCTGGCCTCGAACTCACAGAGATCCGCCTGCCTCTGCCTCCTGAGTACTGAGATTAAAGGCGTGCACCACCAATGCCCGGCTCAACGTTTTATCTTTTGATGGATTTTTTTTCTTTAATTTTGCTCTTATAAAGAAAGATGTTTTGAATATTCCATACACAGTGGGTTGGGCACATAAACATGCTTCTCTCGTGTGAATTCTAAGTAGTAGAAGTCTTGTGTTGTGAATTAGGAACAATTAAGTACCAATCTATAACTCTGCCGTCACACAGACTCGACTGTGTATTATTTTGTCTTGCTACTTCTTTTATTCTTAATTAATTAATTAATTAATTAATTAATTTTGGTTTTTCGAGGCAGGGTTTCTCTGTGGCTTTGGAGACTGTCCTGGAACTAGCTCTTGTAGACCAGGCTGGTCTTTAACTCACAGAGATTCGCCTGCCTCTGCCTCCCGAGTGCTGGGATTAAGGGCGTGCGCCACCAACGCCTGGCGTCTTGCTACTTCTTTGATCTCAGTCAGTGTACTCTTTTATCCTGTCTAGTCTTTGCATCTGTAAACCCAGCATAGAGTGCATATCCGGTGAGTCGGGGTTCAGTCAGAAAGACATGTCCTTCCGGTGATTTATAGGAGAGAGAGAGAGAGAGAGAGAGAGAGAGAGAGAGAGAGAGAGAGAGAGAGAGAGAGATATGCAGAATGTTGGGTGTCCTCTCAAACAGTTTGAGGCTGTTGGGGTCAAAACAAAGTCCCATAACCAGTGTTCAGATATGCCCCACAGACCCCAGGAGGTCACTAAACCAAAGGTTCTGAGAACCCATCACCTTCTCAGCTTTGGCGCTCTGAGGCTGGTGAGAGGCAGGGAGCTGCTAAATTGGCTTGCTGCTGCTGGTGCAGGGAAAGGGAATGCTGGGGGCTTCTGCTATCCTTCATGCTTTCAGATCATCCACATGTGCTCCTCGTGCCTGAGGCTCCTCAGCCAGGGTTTTGAAGGTGTCTGGCCTCTGGTAGAACAGCTTGGTGCCAGAAAGACCAGAGTGCCTTCTAGTGTTGCTATGAGGCACTCAGTCAGTGGAAGTGGCTGTCATTTTTTATTTCCAGCATGATTTCGGAGGACCATTGTTTCTGTAATGCATGCTTCCAAGCCTGTCCTTTTGACTTTCTAGTCAGTCACCTGGATACAGTCCAGGTGACCTGTATCTGCTACCTCCTTCATATGGTGTCCTACCTTTGGGAGGGCCTACATTGTGTGACTCTAGTTCTGAATCCTGCCTCCTAACACTATGTTGCTTGCGTAGGCTGGTCTAAGATTCTGGTTTTGGGACTACAGACATGTACCATCACTTCTGGCTCTGGGTGCTTTTTGTAGGAGTAACCTTGAGAAGTTTTAACTTTAAGACTTGAGGGTGTGTAGCTCAGCAGTGGAGCACTTGCCTGGCATCTAGTAGGCCCTGGGTTCATCCCCAGAACCAGAAAAGAAAAACAGATAGTTGTGCAGTCAAGCCTATAATCTCTCAGCACTTGGGAAGCTAAGGCAGGAGAATTGAGAGCTTGGGGTTAGCCTGGGCTACCTAGCAATTTCAAACTGTCAAGTGGGACCAAAGAAATAATGATTTTGCAAGTTAAAGAAGTAGTAGAAGATGGCTTAATTCTATTAACTTATTTCTTTGATGAATAACTTAAAAAATCCCAGTGAGTACATTGTCTTTGAAGTCCTTCTAATTTGATATACATGGTACAAGGCAGTATATAAATCTGATTTATTATAATGGATTCCACCCGTCTCTAACTCCCTTTGGAATTTGTCAGATGAAATGCAAAGAGATTACATATTTATCCCAGTTTTGCTTTGAATCTTGTTCTGATAGAATAGTCTATCAAAAATGTGGGCAGTAGTAGCCTCAGTCATTTGAGCTTGTTTATAAAATCTAAGTGTACTGGATTGCTTTAAAAATCCTTAGTCTCTTTGGCAGTGTCCTCTTTGACTGCTGGAGAAAACTTGACTCATTTCTTTTTCCCCCTACGTCATAATGTTGGTGAATTTGTCTCCTTCCTTCAAATTATCTCCTCTACCACTTTAACCTACTTTACCTTTACTGTCTGTTACTCTTTTAAGGTTGGCAGGGAAACAGTGGTCACGTGATTCACTAAGTAACATTTGAGGTTTCTGTCCACAGTGCTGCTTCCTCAGAGATACACGGAGACCAGACATCTAAGTTCAGGAATAAACCAGGGCCTATAACTTTGCTCCAGCCCTGGGCTTAGCAGAGCGAGCTGGCTATTTGCAGAGCTTGTGTGGATTTGAAAGTGCCAGAACTGTATTGACAGAGTCCCATTTTATCTACCCCCACTCCTTTTTTTTTTTCTCCAGACTTTGAGTCAGCCAGAGCTCACAATGGATGTCCAAACAGTTTACAGTGTCTGAAACAATGAACAAAGGGTCTCAGTGTGTGGAGAGTGGAAAATGGAGGTGGAGGGAAACTTCTGGGTAGTGACCTAATTCACTCCCCTCTGCACCCCCTCCCCATGCTGGAGCTTAAATATATATTGTTATTTTATTTTATTAATTTTTGGTGGGCATGAGACTCATCGAGGCTTCTTGTGTGCTAGGGAAAATGCTCTACTACTTTGCTTGTGTGTGTGCTCTTTCTCTTTCTGTGTGTGTAGGTTGACCTAGATATCTATAAATATTTAGGCTTAGTGTTATAACTTGGAGAGGGACTTGTCCTGTTGCTTTATATATTTTTGTTCAGCACAGAATTTATTTATTTATTTATTTTAAATCGAGCTCTGGGGTTGACTGGTATTCACTGGACAAAAGTCAGGAACTTAAGAAAAGTAGCTGAGACTGTCCTCCTTAGTTCCTACAACTTGCTCTCTGTCGGGAACCAGGCATCTGCTGTCCAAAGATACATTTCTCACTGGGCTTTCTTGCTGAAAAATGTGGGCAAACAGAACTGGGTTAAAAATAAATTTAGCTTGGGCACTGCCAAGTTTCTAAGTGTCGTGTTTATGATTCACTTGTCTAGAAGACATACGGAGGCCATGGTTATGTGCCACTCTTGTAGCACAGAGGACACTGTCATCCGCCATCCACATAGCACCCAGAAGACTCTCTGGCCTCTGACTAGGAAGGAGTAAAATAGTATCCACTCATTGTGGGTTCAGACCCTCACTAAAAACACTCAACTCTGGGACTGGAACAGTGGGCTGGAGAGATGGCACCTTAGTTAAGAGGATTGGTTGTGTGAGGGACTCTCCCAGCTCCAAGTCACCTCTGTACTGCCACTTGCATCATCTGCAGTGTGCTTTGAAGAATAAATGTCAGGGCTAGTTCAGTTGGGTCATGTCTCAGCAATGAGGTGTCCTAAGAATACAGCAGTAGCACATCCTTCCTGACAGTCTCCAGGCTTGGGCTTTTGGCTTTGTACTTAGGATAGAGATTTATGGGTTGACATGTTACAGAGTGGAAAGCTGTCATCCCCGTCTGTCTCTTGGTCTCCATTGTTCCCACTTGGCTATTGCATTCACAGTGTAAACAACTGAAGACCTTTGGTTGGGGAGAAGTTGACTACAACTAGCATGGTAGATTACAAAAATGTCCTCAAAAGTATAAACGTTACGTGTCCTTTGAAATGTGTAGAAGATCAGGGAGGGTTTTTTTTTTTTTTTTTGGTGGTGGATGAAAGGTTCAGGCTTTAATACTGATCAGCTCTATCTCTTTAAGAGACAGACTCTGCCCCCTGACAACAGTCAGGACACGCACAGGAAAATGTGTTACATCATCACCACATCACCCGCCACACATTACAGCCTGCTGAGGACTCTGGGCATGCGTGGAACCTCAGTGCGCACGCGCAGTCTTCCCTTTAAAAGTCCCAACTTCCCTGCTGCTCGCTCTTTTTACTCTCTCTCTCTCTCTGCCTCTTCTTTGCTGTCTCTCTCACCTACACGCTCTTTCTGCCTCTCTATGGTGACCGGCCATGGCGGTCAGCCATTACCACTGTTCCTCTTCTCTCTTAGTCTCCTTACTCTGCCCGGGCATATAATAAACTGGTTAACATGTCTCATCTCTCTCTTTTCCTCTTTTTCTACAAAAACATAAAAGGGGAGGGGTGGGGAGTGTTGTTAATTTGAGACAGGGTTTCTCTGTAGCTTTGGAGCCTGTCCTGGAACTTGCCTTGTAGACCAGGCTGGCCTTGAACTCACAGAGATCCTCCTGCCTCTGCCTCCTGAGTATTGAAAATATGTTTTAGGTGTATATGTGTGTGATTGAGTCTGTGTATTGTGTCACATGTGTGTCCAGGAGTCTGTGGAAGTCCACATCCAACAAGAGTTGGATGCCTTGGAACTGAAGACGCAGGTGGTTGTGAGCTGCCCTGTGGGTGTTGGGAACCTGTAAGACCAGGTCCTCCTCTGCAAGAGCAGCCAGTACTTTTAACTGATGGCCATCTCTCAAGCTCACTTTTCCAGTGCCAGAGCTGAGTGATTTAAGTGAGGGTCTGAACCTGAAGGGACCAGCTCCCCATTTTGGCAGCCATAACAACCTAACATGTGCTTGCCTGACCTTGCCTTGGTTGCTAGGAGGTCAGATGACTGCCTCGTGGCAGGAACCAATCAGAAGTTAGCTAGTGGTGCTATGCTTTATGGCTCTGGGTGTGCACAGCAATGACTTGCAGAGCATACCAACCGCCCTGGGAGGGCCTATGGGCCATAACAACCAGTTGACCAATCAACACAGGACAAGTCCTCCAAGCCTGGAGGCACACCAATCCTGATCCTGTGTGTACCCCCTAGCACTCCCCATACGCTGCCCTATAAGATCTCTGTCCTGTGGTTTCTCGGGGTCTTTTCCCAGCCATCCGTCATGGTGGATGGATGAATGGCCAGAGCTAATGGCCATTCATAAAGAGCTAATAGCTAATAGCTCCTTAAACATCTGAAATAAAGCCTCTTGGTGTTTGCATCAAGCTTTCGCCTCCACCTAATGGTTGGGGTTGCCACAGCCCTGGGCCGAGATCCTGGGGGCCTGAGCCTCCAGGGGTCTTTCAAACCCACATCGGATCTACCTAAGAACACCGGAGGCTTGCTTTTCCATTAGGAGGGGTTGTTTGGGGAGGAGGACCGATCCGCATCTTTGCTTTCTAGGGCAGATGTAGCATGGTTACTGCTGGGGAAATGAAGAAATATGAAAGGAAGAAAAGGAGAACATAGATCCTGAGGACTGCCTCACCCTTCTCTCTGCACTCCCTCTGCTCTCCTTCCCCAAGTTCTTTCCTTCTCTCTTTTAAATTGACAAATAAAAATGCATCTGTTTCTGGCATACAACGTGGCAGTGCTTGGATCCAGGTCAACACCCACTCCCACCTCTCCTCAGTTCCTAAGAAGTTGCAGAGGGGCTCAGCGATGGTTTGAGCTTGTATCTCTAAGGTGTCAAATCTAAAATGCTCATGGGTGAAGGTCCGTGGCCCTGTCCTGGTTTTCACAGAGGCTGCAGTGTTCACTGGAGTCAGGTTTCAGCTCAGTTTCCAAGCCTTGGACAGAACTCTGCGTAAGCTGTCCCATCAGATACCTGCAGGACGGGGCGAGGTGCTGTTCTTGCTCAGTGCTGTTGCACTGCGGTTGGTTGTGTGGTTTTGCTGGTGAGGCTGGAGAGGAGATCTTGGGACTTAGTCATGGTAGGCCCTTGGTTTAGAGCTCACTGAATTCTCCCAGACAATTAGGAAGGAGGGGTTAAGTGTGTTTATAGGATGGGAAACAGAGGCTCAGAAACAGCGAACCCTTGGTTGACACTTGTAACAGGGAAGGAATGTGAGCCAGGGTGCACTTGAAACCTGCAGGTCATCTCAATTCCACCAGCTTCTGCTTCTCATCCTCAGGCTGGAAGGAGGTAGAGGGAGAAACTCTGCTTGGCACATTGAGCCTTTGGCCCAGGATACCTGTGAACGCAGCCCCTCATAAATTGTAGATGCTTTTAATTTGTTACAAGATACCCTCCTCCCATCTCAGCGTCTGGGCTGGGGGTGCTCTGACTTTGTAGTTGAGGATGACCTAGAACTTCTGTGTGCTGGGATGGTAGGTCCAGGCCACACACCAGGTTTAATTGGTACCGGGAGTAGAACCCAGGGCTTTGTGCATGCCCAACAAGTGACCTACCAACTGGACATGTCCCCAGCCCACACTATGAGCTCTGTTTGGATTTACTTTTCTTATTTCTGGTAACTCAGTTGTACAGTATTCAGATATGCATTTTGTAAGTGACAGTGCTGTATCTCAGGGTCAAAAAAGTGCATATTCTCTATTGATTTCTAGGAGTGTAAGCATTATGCCTGAACATATATAGGAGTAATTTTTACCACCAGGAAATCATGTGCAAAAATGATACAGCAGTACCCTCCTAGGAATGAGGGGCAGGTTTTCTCTGTGTAGCCTGGCCATCCTGGAACTTGATCTATAGACTAGGTTGGCCTTGAATTTAGAGATCCACCTGCCTCTGCCTCCCAAGTGCTGGGATTAAAAGTGTGTACCATTGCCACCTGGCTGATATATCATTGTTTTTTTTATTTTTTATTTTTTTGAGATAAGTTTCACTGTGTAACAAGGCTGTCCTGGAACTAGCTCTTGTAGACCAGGCTGGCCTTGAACTCACAGAGATCTGCCTGCCTCTAAGTCTGGATTGCTGGGTTTAAAGGTGTGTGCCACCACTGCCCGGCCTCATCAGTACTTCTAACAGCTGTTTTCTTTTAGAGACTTTCTGTGTCCATTACTCTATGAGGGCCTAGAGACTCCTAGATGAATAAGACACAGCCTAAGAGGAGGTAGAGTACGTGTGTGCCTAATTAAAACCATACCTTTATTGTAGAAATATTGTTAGCCCAATGTGCTTTCTTCATGTCTTCATGGCTTCTGGTAGAAATAACTTTTCCCTCAACTCAGTTTGAACACTATTATTGATGTCAAGATAGCTTGTGGCTACAACAACTGTGGGTTGAGAAATAGAAAAATTAACTTGCATGTGCTTGGACACTTGCCCATTGGGGATCCCAATTCTGTAAGCTTTGCTGGGGTTGGAGTACAGCTCTTAAAACATCGGATAACTCCATGAGGTTGTCACACTATTTAAAGTGTTGGTTTTCAGTTCTAAGCTCTGTGTGATCAGTAATGGATATAAAATTATGACTGGATTTTTAGCTGGACTTAATTGAGACTAGAGACAATGGCTAGAGTTTATGACCTCTCTTTAACTGTGTCATTTAAGGCTGCTGGCTTTGGGTTGTGAACGTCACTTTAGTGTCTTTGTCTGAGGGAATAGCTAACATACTCAGGCTTAGGATCAAGAGGCAAAGATTTGGTGAGATGGGTCAGAGGGTAAAGTGCTTGCCTTGTCGGCCCAATGACCCATCTCCAGGGCCTTTGCAAAGATGGAGTGGAGGGAAGAATGAACCCTGGAAAATTGTCTTCTGACCTTACATGTGCACACACACGCATGCACACACGCACACACAGTCACACAAATAATAGTTTAAAAAGTCTTTTTAAGAAGGACCATTTTTTAAAAATTCTTCCACAGCACCGTGTGTCACCCTGTGTAGTTAGTGCTCCTGATAGTAGTTAATAATCTACTTGGAGGATTATCTAAAGCAAGATTTTGATCCCAGCTAGCCTTCCCTTGTGGTATGTGTTTAGAAGCTGTCAACAGTTTAGATTTTAGTTTATGGGCAGGATAACCTGAAATTTGCATTGCTACCCAAACAAAGTGAGTTTACTTAATTTCGGTGGATTATCTACCCACTGAGACTTTATCTCTTGATAATTAAACAAATATGTAAACAAATAAAACCATTGAAAACAGAATTGTCACTTGACAGCTACACTCTTGGACAGACAGAGCTTGTTGAGGGTGGAAGTGAGAAAGAAGGCAGCTGGAGGTTTGGCGTCAGAGAAGACCTGTGGGGTCCTTTTGTGGGTTAGTACTGTGTCTTGGTGAGTGATAACCTGTAGGTTCATCAACTGCCCTCTTAGTGAGTCATGTGTAGATGTCTGCCAGGAACTCCCAAACCATAGTCTGCTACTTGTCTGTCTTCTGTTTCCTTCCTTCCTTCCTTCCTTCCTTCCTTCCTTCCTTCCTTCCTTCCTTCCTTCCTTCCTCCCTCCCTCCCTCCCTCCCTCCCTCTTCCCTCCTCCCTCCCTCCTTCCCTCCTTTTCTTCCTTCCCCCTCTGATTGTCCTGGAACTCACTTTGTAGACCAGGCTGGCCTCAAATTCAGAGCTCAAAGCTACCACTGCCTGGCTGAATTAATCAAGTCAAACAATGTTATTTTATTTTTATTTATTTTTGGTTTTGTAAGACGGGGTTTCTCTTTGTAGCTCTCGGTTAAGAATGAGTTTTGTTGTGTGTGTGTGTGTGTGTGTGTGTGTGTGTTGGGGGGGTAGGGTGTCTCTGTGTAGACCTGGCTATACTAGAACTCACTCTGCAGAGCAGGCTGGCCTCGAACTCAGAGTCACCTGCCTCTGCCTCCTGAATGCTGGGATTAAAGGCATGTACCACACCTGGCTCATCTGTTTTCTTTTCCTGTACACTTAGTAAGAAACATTCTCTTCTGTTTTCTTTTCTCTGTTTCTCTCTCTGTCTCTGTCTCTCCGTCTCTTCCCCCTCAAACCCCTCCCTTTCAGAGAATCTCCTGAAGTGGGCACTAGATCTTGACAGATGGTTGTATGCCACCATGTGGTTGCTGGGAATTGAATTCAGGACCTCTGGAAGAGCAGCCGTCTTAACTGCTGGGCCATCTTTCCAGCCCCGAGATAGTGTATCTCTTATTTGCTGCACACACTAGGTTATTGCACACACTGTTAGCTGGCTCACGAGCTTCTGGGAGTTCTCATGTCTCTGCCTCCCACCTAGAAGCTCTGGGTTATAAACACATGCTACCACATCTGGCTTTGTGTGGGTTCTGGGGACCCAGACTTAGGTCCTAAATTTCAGTGGCAAGTGCTTTACCCATTGAGCCACTTCCCTTGCCCTGAATGGTCATGTTTGGAAGTCATGTTTGTACCTGGAGTAGCTTGCACTCTGTGTTTTGGATTTCTGTGGTTTCAGTTACCTGAAGGCTAGTGTCTGAAAGTATGTAGTGGAAAATTCAGGAAAGAAGTAAGTTTTGAATAATCTTTATTGCAGTGTACTGTTTTATTATTGTATATTTTTAAAATGGTTCCATTTGAGTATTAGTAGTTGTAGTCTCTTTTACTGTTCCTTAGTTTAGAAATTATATTTTATATGGACTTTCACTGTGCATGGAGAGGAAGTAACATTATATTAGGTTTTGTGCTGTCTGGGGTTGTAGGTTTCCACCTGGAGTCTTGGAATGTGTACACCTTAAGGATGAGGAGGGTCAGCTGCCCCAAGGTCTTTCATGCCAGAAAACCAGGACAGATGTGGTTCAACTACAAGCCATGGCATGAGGATAGAAGGGAAGACTCAGGGCTCAGCTGCTGGCGTGATGGGTTTTGCTACCACTTCCTGATAGCCGGTTACACTCTCTTGTATCTCCTCCACACTGTGTGTGGATATCATGACAAGCCCTGGATCCTGCACCATATGCTGGTTCTCACAGACCATTAGTTGGCTCACCAGGGATGCGCTTGTTCACGTTGTTCTCACAATAGCCTTGGCTCATCCATCTCATTTCCACTGTGGCCAGATCCTGGGGCTAGCCGCCTTTGTGGGCTTTCAAGCAAGCATTGATAATAGAGGCCAGGAAACCACTCTCCAACAGGGAGTGCTTGATTACAGCCTACCCCACAGCATCGGGTCTAATCACACCCCCCAAACCCCTGCAGCAGGTCACTGGAGGATCTTGTACTCACTTGCTTCCTCCAGTTTTGGAAGGGTGCACATCTGTACTCCTTCAGCCACTGGATGGCTCATTTCCGCTCTGCCAGCTGGTGCTTCAGCTCTGCTATGCATGTCTGTTGCTGCTGCACCAGGGAACATAGGTGCTTAATGCAACTATGGTTTTGTAGCTCATCTTTGGGCATCTCCAGGCTGCCCTGGCTCCGCCGAGACTCCACTGCAAATAGGGCAGATGAGGTTTTCATCAACCAACCCCCCCCCCCAATGGATTACATCATACCTCATGGCTCATCTCTGGTCCTTCTAAGTGATGGGGGCAGGTTCCCTTTTACAAGGTTCCAACTCCTTGATGCCTCCACTCGGTGCCACTCAAGAGATGCTCCAAATATCCCATTTTGTTGGCTATCTCCGACTATTCTCATTACTCTTCTTAGTGATGAGTTTCATGGCCAAAGGATGGGTATGATGTCCCAGTCAGGAGCGCTTGCCCTGGATGAAGTCTGGGTTCTCCTGGTTGAGGGTCCTGGCTGGAGCTGAGACCAGGTGGCCGCAGGGTAGGGTGGGTGCTGGGTCTCAGTCTTGCCCTGTAGAGGAAGAGAAGGATGGGGTTGAAGTTTCTGACCACTCCTGATTGTGTTGGATGAACCCTTGTAATTATAACTCTCCTTATAGTGGTATACATTTTATGTTGTTGTGCATGGACAGCTATCAAGCATAATGCCCGTTTCCTTTTTCCCTTACTGTTTGTGAATCTGACCTTGGATCTCGTGAGATCTTTTGGTGTATTCATTAAAAGCCCATTTCTAGTTTCTTCTAAATTAATTTTGAACTTTGTATTTGGTACTGCATTACTGCGCCCTCTAGTGGATTTTACATCAGTTACCAGGCAGTGGCCTTTTCCAGGTTGCTGATAAATGGGAATTCTACAAAGAGGAGAGTTGTCTTTTTAGACTTTAAGGTCATGTGCTCTTTCTAATTTTTGTTGCCAGCCCTGTATAGGCTCAATAATAAAATGTAACTCTGAATTGAAAAAAATGTTGGCACCTGTCTGCAAAATCTCTCATGCAGAGACTGCCAGCGTGACTCAGGTCATGTTGATAGTATATAATCATACAAGATGCTAGACTTATTTTATTCTACGTGTGTGATTGTTTTGCCTGCATTATATATGTGTCCCATACGTGTGCCTGGTGCTGGAAGTCAAAAGAGGGCATCAGATGCCCTGGAACTGGTGCCACCATGCGGCGACAAGTGCTCTAAGTCACTGAACTGTCTGGGCAGCCTCATACAAGATGCAGGGACACAGAATCTAGGAACAGGCTATTTCAGGCTCCTGGAGTTTTTGTTTAAATTTTGTCGTAAAAGCTTTATTGTGTGTTTCCTGAAGCCATGGTCATCAGCAAGACCAGCAGATGTGCAAGCTCCGTTATCTTCAGTGGCTTTGACTGTGAGGGTGTCTCTGGAGGAAGCTTCACTTTTCTACCTGCCTCTCTGCTGCCTCCTCCCTCATCTCGCCCTCAACCTGCAGTGATTCATTGATTTTCCTGTAGATCCACCCCCCCCCCAAATAATTCATTTGTGGATCAAGTTATGGCTTCTTCAAGTAGTAATCTTATTCTTTGAGAATTTTACACAATGTATTTTGATCATTCACCCTCTCCCAGCTTCTCCCCCCCCTCCCCCAATTTGGTTTTTTTAAGACAGGAATTTACCAGGAATCCTAGGCTAGCCTCAGTAGCTCAGGCTAGTCTTGAACTCACAGTAGCCCTCCTGCCTCAGCTCTAGTGCTAGGATTACAAATGTGTGCCATCATAGTCGGTTAAAATAAGACATCCAAGTTCATCACAAATACGCAGTCGAAACCACAAGCTTGAAAAAGTACCATAGAGTGATGGTTTAAAATAAAGTTAATATTTTTTTCTTTGTGGTCCTTGAACCCAGGACATTATATATGCTAGAAAAGTGCTCTGCCAATGACCTACATCCTCTGACCTCATTTATAACTTTCAAAGTGTCATTTGTAGGTAAAACAAACAAAACAACCCAAACACCTTAATATTTACTAAAATAAAATGTTAAATTGTTTTCAGAAATAGTCTTTTTTTCCCACCTTGTACAAAAAGCATAAGAAACATCACATTTGGTTCACGAAGACCATAAATTTCTAGAGTCTTACTTTCTCCTTGATTGATTGAATTTTGAGATGGGGTCTCATTTATGTAGCCCTGGCTGGCCCGCATCTTGCTTTGTAGATCAAGTTGGCCTCAAAACTTTTGGTAACCCACCCCCCACACGCCTTAGTGATGAAATTGCAGGTGTGTGCCACCAAGCCTAGCTAATACTTGATGAGCACAGCTTTTTTATTTTTTTATTTATTTTTTGGGTAGGGTTGGGGATTGAACCTGGTGTCTTGGCATGCTGGGCAAGCAGCTGTGTTGATGAAGTAACATCATGGTCCTTAGAGCTTCTTCTAAATGCTGGGCAACTTTTCACAAGCGGTTAGAAATGTCTGTGCTCTTTAACCCATGCGTCACAAATGTGGGGGTGGGGTGAGAAGCTGTTCACTCTAGTATATGTTGCATGTTTGTGCAGATTGGCTTTCTGTGTATGAGTATTTGACTTGCATGTAAGTATGCACACTTTGTGTCTGCCTGGTGCCTCTATGGGTCCAAAGAGGGTGCCGGAGGCCCTGGAACTGGAGTTATAGATAGTTGTGAGCTGCTGGCAAATGAAACTGAGTCTCTTGGAATTGCAGTAAGTGCTGAGCCATCTTTCCAGCCCTTGCAGCATATATTTGATTTGTCTGTCTGTCTGTCTGTCTGTCTATCTATCTATCTATCTATCTATCTATCTATCTATCTATCTATCCATGTATCTATCTATTTGAGGCAGGGTTTCCCTGTGTAATGAATGGCCCCAGCTGACCTGGAACTAACTCTGTAGTCCAGGCTGGCCTTGAACTCACAGAGATCTGCCTGCCTCTGCCTCCTGAGTGCTGGGATTAAATGCATGCACTACCACCACCAGGCTGTTATATATATTTTAATACTAAAGCATGAGAAACCACTTAAGCCACTATTAGGGGTATGGTTAACACTTTGTAGTAAGCATAGCTATCTAAAGTTTTTAAGTAACTAAAATTAAACAACATTAGACATTCAATTCCTTGGTCACAGTGGTCCCATTAAGTCAGTGGTCTCCGTGTTGAACAATACAACTATGGAATGTTGACAAGACAGAAAACTCTTGTGTGCAAAGACTGATTAAGCACTGAGTTCTCCAGGGTTAGATGCTGTTCAGGGCTCTAGGGGAGCCCTCAGCTCAGGGCAGGCTGGGGTTTTGCACTTCTGGCATTCCAGCTATTGATTGGTACTGACTGCAGTCTGAGAGTGGGCTCTCAAGGTTCCTGGGTCTCTTCTCTCCAGTAGGAAAGGTATGTCTGTTGCAGGCACCAGCTTTGCAGCCATCACCAGGCTCACTGATAAAGGGCAGAAGCACATGGTGTCTCTTTTCTGTGTGAGCTATCCTCTGATGGTGCCACAGGTCTGGGAGGATCAGTTTACCTTGTGTGTGTCATACCTGGCCAGCCCTGCAAGCAGTTCTTATGGGTGGCGTTTGAACCTGTCTTTTGACAAAGCAGTTTATAATTTTCTTTATCTTAGTATCTATTATGGGGTGGCAGTTTGTATGTGTGTTTTCTGTTTGTAAAGTGAAGCTGTGTTTTAATGATAAATGGGCTGAGTCAGATTGGAAATCACAGGTTAGACAGGGCTGTGTCTTTGTTGCCAAATTAGCACCTTCCTTTTGGGCTTATTAATGACTTCTTTGTAATTACAAATAAGGGTGGTCTGTTTAAATTAAGCCTTGCAGCTTACTGTAGGAGAGCTGTGAACATAGAGGTCTTAAATGTAATTATCTGCTGGTGTGTGTGTGTGTGTGTGTGTGTGTGTGTGTGTGTGTGTGTGTTATTAAAATGGGATATTTGCCAATTTGGATTCAAACTGTCACCAGTACCCTATTACGGGATCTTAACCATGAATAGTCATGGGACTGCAGGGTCTGAAAGCCCGGGAATGGTTACCAGTAGATTTTTTTTGGTCACGGTAGTCATTTGGTAGAAGTGGTAGCTTCTCCAGTGGAAAATAGACAGGTTGTGTGGCCCCACTGACCTGGGTTCAGTCCCCTCCACCTTCTATTTACAGTACTGCCACCAAGTTCCTGTGTGTGTGTGTGTGTGTGTGTGTGTGTGTGTGTGTGTGTGTGTGTGTGTGTGTCTGTGTGTGTGTGTCTGTGTGTCTGTGTCTGTGTCTGTGTCTGTGTCTGGATGCCAGAGGATAACTAAGGGTATGGTTCATGAGGAGCTCTCTACCGTGTTTCTTGAGACGGGGTCTCACCTGGAGCTCACTGAGTAGGCTAGAGTGACTGACTTGCCAGTGAGCCCCTTCCCATCTCCACCTCCCTGGTCCTGGGATTACAGACCACGCCACCACATGTGGCTTTCTTACATGTTTTCTGAGGATGGCACTCGGTCCAGGGCTCACATGACAAACACTTCACTGACTGAGCTCAGGATCCTGGCTTCAGTCTACTTTCTGTACAGCCCATTTGATAACCTGAATCTAGAGCGAGCACTGTCTTGTGAGTATCTCACAGCAGGCCTAGAGAGGCTCCTGGAGTGATGCAAAAACAGGCAAAGGAAGGATGAGTGACTGGCTCACGGCACGTGACAGGGCAGGGGTTTGAGACCCTGCTTTCAGATTGTACAGTCTAGGAGACATAGTTGTTTTGCTTTGAGACAGGGTCTCATGTAGTTAAGACTGGCCTCAAATTTGCCATGTAGCAGAGGCTAGCCTTGAACTCCTGACCTCTTGCCCCCGCTTTCTAAGTGCTAGAATTACAGGCATGCACAACCATACCTTGTGACATGTTGTTTAATAAAATCCATTTTTTTGAGATGTAATAATTCATTTACCATATAATCAAAATTGTGCAGCTCATAGCTTCTATTACATTCACAGCTATGCCACCATCACACACACACACACACACACACACACACACACACACACACACACACACACACACACACACACACACACAGTCACTCTCTGGGCAGCTACTGTTTTTAGCTTCTTATGCTAAGAATCATATGGTCTATCCTTTTGCATGAGGTTTTATTTATTGAGAGTTCATCTGTGTTGTAGCATGTGTAGTTAAGTCCTTCCTTCCTATGTAGTAGTGTGTAATAGGAGTAGAGTACTTGTGCCAGGCAATAGTGGTGCATGGCTTTAATCCCAGCACTTGAGAGGCAGAAGCAGGCGGATCTCAGTGAGTTCAAGGCCAGCCTGGTTTGCAGAGCAAGTTGTTCCAGGACTGGCTCCAAAGCTATGGAGAAACCCTGTTTCAACCTCCCCCCTGCCAAAAAAAAAGTAGAGTACTTGTGTGTCTGACCATCAGTTGTGCACATTTGGGTAGTTGGCACTAGATATAACTCTCTGAGAAACATCATTTCTGTATACTCATGTGTGTGTGTGTGTGTGTGTGTGTGTGTGTGTGTGTGTGTGTGTGTGTGGTGTTTCCGTTCTTTTGGGTTCCAGGCTAGTCTTAGTACTCGTAGGAAGAGAATCAGGCGGACCATTTTAGCTTGGTTGTAGGTGCCTTGCATAGCTGTGCAGTGTTGTATGATAGGGTCATTATGGAGGCCCCATCATTTGCAGTGGGCATTGAGTTAACTTTGTGAAAGCACCCATCTCATCCAGTCCTCACAGTTCTGCAAGGGCCAGAATCTTGAGCCCCATCTGAAAGCTGTGGCAACCACACCACTGGGTGTGTGTTCTCGGTCACAGCTTAAAGAGAGTCAGGGAGCTGTTTGGGGGCCAGGTATGTGTGACTCCTGCAGAGTACACAGCATTGTAGGGAGTAGGTACTAAGTTTACAGGCATTTTGAGATGTCTTGGCTGGAAGTCTGGGGTGGAGCGGGGTGTTGTTTGCTTTTGATGTTAACTTTTGGGGGACAGAGTCTCATGTGACCCAGCTGACCTCAAACTCAACACATATCCCTGCCTAGTCTTAGACTTCTGATCCTCTTGCCTAAGTCTCCCAAGCACTTGGATTTCAAGCCTGAACCATCATGGGTGGCTTCAGAAGTCTAGTTTTGGAATCTGTTAATAACCCCTCGCCCCACATGATAGTTTTACTTATTTTTATGTATGTATCTGTGCATGAATGCTTGTTGACCAGAAGAGGGCATTGGATTCGCTGTAGCTGAAGTTGCAGGAGGCTATGAACCCTGCATGATGATTCTGGGAACTGAGCTTGGTACCTTTGAAGAAACAGAAGTACTCTTAACTGCCAAGCCCCTAACCTTTTTTAAAAAGCATGGTTATATTAAAAATTAGTTATTGTGCCCCCAGTGTGTCCTCACACCTTCTGCCATATTGTTCTAATTCTCTATTACTTAAATGTACTCTAAAATGTTTACCTGAGGTAAATATAGTTTGGGCTAAAAAACAAAAAGTTCAGCTGGGAGATGGTGGTACACACCTTTAATCCCAGCTTTTGGGAGGCAGAGGCAGGAGGAGCTCCTAGATAAGGCCAGGCTGGTCAACAGAGTGAGTTCCAGGATAACCAGAGCTACACAGAGGAAACCCTGTTTTGAGAAAACCAAAACCAAACAGACAAAAACCAAAAACCCCAAAGCTTCATAACTGGTGTGTCTTAGCAATTGGTCAGAAATGTCCATTATTCATGCTGGGAACCTGTCAGAAACCCTTCTGTAACATTATTGTAGGAAACAGGTCTTGCTGTCTTGTTCAGGCTGGCTTTGAAGACTGTCTCATGTGGCCAGCTGCTATCTTCTGTGTCCGCTTTAAGAAAACATGGAGTTGGTCCTTTGGTCACAAATGCCCTTCTACAAGAAGGGTGTTACTGTGGACACCAAGGGAATGGGCACTGTTCAGAAAGGAGCACCCCACAAAGGTTACCATGGCAAAAGTGGAAGTCTACAGTATCACCCACTGTTGACATTGTTGTAAGCAAGCCAAGTTAAGGGCAAGATTGTGGCCAAGAAAATTAATATGCAAATTGAGCATATGAAGCACTCAGAGTTTCCATAGCTTCCAGAAATGAGTGTAGGAAAATGACAAGAGGAAGAAGGAAGGAAAGAGAAGGTGCCTGGGTTCGGCTGCAGTAGCAGCTCCCGCAGCCCAGGCTCAGAGAAGCTCCCCTTAAGAACCAGTGGGAACAAGGGTGGAAGCCATGTTCCTGTAAACTAATGACTAAGAGATACAGAAGAAAAGGAGCTCTAGACTGTGCACATATTTCCTTATTAAACAGAACTGGTTTGTTTTTCCCAACCTTCACCCCCCCCAAAAAAAACCTTATTGTAGGATGAAAAACAGTTGAAGTCATTCTTTATCTTGTGTGAAAGGGGGTGTAGCCCTTGGTGATGAGTGTTTCAAAATTGTATCTTGTCAGCAGAGGCTTTGTTTTTGAGTCTCTCTCTCTCTCTCTCTCTCTCTCTCTCTCTCTCTCTCTCTCTCTCTCTCTCTCTCTCTCTCTCTCCTCTCTCTCTTTAAATAGCCCAGGCTGACCCAGAACCCTCTCAGAGGTCTTGCTACCTCCATCTCCTGAGTCCTGGGATTATGGTTTGAGGTGCCATGCCCTGCATGTGAGTAGAGCTTTAACAGTACTTCATCGTTAAGACTGTTTTCTTTGGGTTATAGGAAGGGAATCCCTAGTGTCCCTGCTAGAGGAAGGTGGGCTGTGGCAGTAGGCTGCTGACGGGCTTTCCTCCTGGGATTGTAGTTGATTTTCTAATGATCCAGCATGAAGATGCCAGAGGGACACTATATACATAAAGATCCGATCACCATGTTTGGATGGTGTCATGGGGTTTCCATTCCAGTTGTAGACCTCTCAAGGACCGTGATGACTCAATTTGAGCTCCTCCCGATTTCTCTTTTATTTTGAGGCAAGATCTGAATATGTATCCCAGGCTGACCTTGAATTGTTGGTCCTTCTGATTCTGCCTCCCTCCCAAGTGCTGGGATCAGGAGGCCACCACACCCGATCTGCCCTCCTTCACCCTCTTCTCCCTTCTCTCTGTCATCTTCTCTTTCCCCTTTCTTCTCTTTAGACACCCTACCACTCGTCAAAGGTTCAGTGTGTGGAGTGCTCCCATTATATCCTGTCATTAGATTCAGATACATCTGTGATAAAGGTGAGCCATGGCTCTGAGTTCCAGGCCAGCTTGGTTAACAGAGCTAGTTCTAGGATAGCCAAAGTTACACAAAGAAACGCTGTCTCAAAAAAATAAAAAAGTGAGCCGTGGAAAGTCTTTGGCTTTAGCGTTCCTAACTGTGAAAGGGGCACAGGTGCAGCTAACCCACAGAGCGCGCGGCATTCATTGAGAGTCGCTGTAAAAGCCCTCAGATGTAGTGCTCTGCTCAATGCTGGTGGCTTCCTTCTCTCTCAGTCTTTGTAACCGCCTGTGGCCTATTCCCCTGGGAAAGTATGTATTCTCAAGGCTCCCGAGCAGGAGATTAATTTCGACATGCTCATGTCGAAGAGAACATGTTTCTAAACAGTGTACTCTCCAGCATTGTGACACATCTTACAAGTTCATGCTCTTGGACCAGAATGTGCTCTTCCCTCCACATAGAATGCTTCTCTCCTGGACTGATTTGTCCCCCTTCAGCCAGGAGCGCCTGTAAACTTGTGTGAGAAGGTACTTTCTATGAAGGTACATGCCTCCTTCCACTCCAGCTCCCCCGTTAACACCCGAGCCTGCTGTCACAGTTCACTTTATTATATATTATATTATTTATTATATATACATTGTTCTGCTTGCACATATGCATGCACACCAGAAGGGGGCACCGGATCTCATTGTAGATGGTTGTGAGCCACCTTATGGTTGCTGGGAATTGAATTCAGGATCTCTAGAAGAGCTGCAGGTGCTCTTGACCTTTGAGCCATCCCCCCAGCCCCCCCCCCCCCATGCCCAGTTTACTTTATGTACTTGCTCTTATGTTGTCAGTCATTCTACCTGCCTCAGCCAATCACTGAGTTGATTCCTACCTCAGAGTCTTCGAAACCTACCTGCTGGTTCCTTTCCCTGGACAGCTCTTCAGACTTCCTTATGATTAATTTTTTCCACTTTGATATCCATAGCATTCATGGTACTTGGTGGCCATGCATATAATCCCAGCTCCTGGGAAGTACACAGAAGCAGGAACATACTTCAAAGCCAGCCTGGGACACATATTCAAATCCTGCCTCAAAATGAAATATAGATGCCAGGAGAGTGCAAGAGGGTTGTATCGTTTCTTCTGTTGAAGCCTTCCTTCCCTCTGAGAGAAGAACATTTGGTGCATATCCCCTAGGGTTTCAGCAGCGTCTGCCATCTGGTTGGTACTGGGCGAGTATATGTTGAATGAATGAGCTTTGTGTTTTCCTCTGCTATTGCGCTTACACTGGGTTAGAATAATTTGCTTACACTTCCCACTGCCCCACTGACCGGGACTGCCTTAGGGGAATGACTCAAGAGTTGTTTATCTTTGCAGTCTATGGCTGCTGTGTAGTAAATGTTTCTTGACTATAAATATGAATGTTAGGAATCTATGGAAGGTGCATCTGAAATTCCTGGAGGCAGCCTTCCTGCAAATGTCCTTCTGATGTCACCAGTGGAAGTGCCAGCGGGGACAGGCTATGGTTGTTCTGTTGTTTCCAAGGCTGGTCTCCACAGTTCTGCACTCCAGGGTGGGTGGGATGATGGGACTTGCTTCATTTGTGACTACTGCTGGCCCTCTGAAGTGTAGGTGGGAAAGGGCATAGCACATCTAATGCCCAAGAATTGTACTCGGGTTTGTGGCTTTAAAGCTTACTTTTTGGATCCTGGAGAGATGATGGCTCAGCTAAAAAGTCACTGGCTGCTCTTCTGTAGGACCTGGCTTCAGATCCTAGTACCCACACAGTGGCTGGCAAAGGTCTGTAACTCCAGTTCTAGGGAATCTTATACCCTCTTCTGGCCTCCATGGGCACGGCAAGGCACACATTTGGTGCACAGTTATGCATGTAGACAAAACACTCTACCACATATAAAAGTAAACAAACAAACAAACAAATAAATAAATAATTAAAAAAGAAAGGAAAACCAAAACCTCAAATTAACTTTTTGGTATTCAAATTGTCTCCTGTCCTATAGCCATAATGTGTTCCAGATTTAGAGCTATGTCCCAGTGTCAAATAAACTAGGTGGTACATTCTTCTTTTGCAAACAGCTCAGCCTGTTGACAAGATACTCAATGGTGACAGCACACTTCTGAAAACGTGCGTTGGGTTGCAAGCCCAGGCACCCTTACGTTCAGAATACAAAACTACACAAAGAAGCAAGGACAAAGAGCTCTTTGTCGTTTCTTTATCTAAGTTTATGGTAAGTTGGGAAGAGACAGGGAAGAAAAAAAAAAAAAGAACTCTGCTGAGCAAGTTCTCTGTCCCTGTGGCAGTGCCGACCTGTGCCGGCTCCCCTTGTTGTCACCAAGAATGTGTGCCATGGCTCTGGGTGTCTTTTGATTGGTTAGCACTAGCAGGTTGGTTTAGCCGTTCATTTCCTGCTGTTTTACATTTCCTGTATGGAGTGCATCTGTGAACAAATTACTTCTCTGTTCCTTTCCGTAGCCCTTCTCTTGTTTACAGTCATTCTTGGTTTCACTAAGGGATTCCAGGAGTCCCTTACACACTAAAACATACAGAAATCTCAATTCCCTTTTTATGAAGTGGTGTGATGTTCATGGAACTTCATGTGCTTCCAGCTATCTTTAGGTTCCTAATATAATAGAAGTGCTACTTAAGCAGTTATATTATTTAGGGAATAATTGGCCCAAAAGGCTGTACATGTTTAGTACAGACACATTTGTCTTGTCTTGCTTTTTTTTTGTGCTGAGACAGTATCTCGCCATAGATAGAGTACAAACTAGCCTCGCCCTCACTGTCTCAGCCTCCCCAGAGCCAGGAGGTAGGATGTTTTTGATTGTTTTTTTTGTGTCTTAAAATTTTAAAGGTTATTTATATTTTTAATCATGTGCATATCTGTGAGTTTTTGCATGTATGCCATGTGTGTGCAGGAGCTCATGGAGGCCCTGGATTCCTTGAACTAGAATTTCCAGACAATTGTGAGCCACTTTATGTGAGTTCTGGAAATTGGACTCTGGTCTCTTAACCACTGAGCCATCTTCTAACTCCTAAAGCTATTTTTGGATCATACTCATAGGATCTGTGGATATGGAAGACCACCAATACTTAATAGTCACAGTTAAACACCAAATGATTTTCCGTGACTGGAAGAAATATATACCCCAGTGCTGTCCTCCTTGTGTGGGAGAGAGGGAGGAAAAGAAAGCCGTTGAAGTGGTGAGTCCAGACTGCTTTCTTTGTGCCTCACAAGTAGTGCTTTTCAAAGCGCTTGGCGTCCCTGCTGTATGGATGTGTCACTGTGGGATGACAACAGGATTTGCTGGGAATGTGGGCCACTATTGTACCCGCCTTACGTAACCACGTGGAGTGGTGGAAATGGGCGAGCAGCCTGGGAGGTAGGCAGTGGCCAGCCCTGACTCTGCAGAGCCATGAAGGCTGCTCAGGTATTCCAGAGGATGTGGATCCAGGCAGTTAAAAAGTTGGAGAGGTGGAAAGGCCATGTGAGTCCTTCAGCTTTCGCCTTTCTTTCCCGTGCTTGCTCTGCCGGAGGGGAGGGGGGCAAGTCCTTCACACAGTGGCACAGTGACTCCTTTATCCTCGGATTTATTTGTGTCTTGGCAGCTTTCAGGGACAAATTGTGAGATTGCATGCAGAGTGTGGCTTGCAGTCAATGGTAGAATTTTAAATACTCGTCTTATTTTGAGCAGACCAAGGTGAGATTGATAGCCACTCACTGCATGTGTGAGTCAGACTGCCGATTCCCATGTGTTGGCAATCTCAGAGAGCTTGGCTTCTTGGGGACAGATTAATACACTGTTTCTGTGTGTTTGAGAATTTTGTGTTTGGGATCAAACATTTAACCTTTGTATCCTTCAGAAGCCTATATCCTGATGGCAGGGCTTCCCATTACAGGAGCGATTTCTGAAATTAGTTTTAGTACTCAGGGCACTGTTACTCGGGTATTTGCTGTGTGGCTTGGACTGTGATTGTGTCTTTAAAGCAGCTTGGGGTGAATTTTTGTTCTTAGTGGTCTCTCTCACTGGGAAACAGCAATATAGGGACATGGAGCTTAAAGGTTGGCTGTCAGGTTCATTACAGGCTGTCAAGACTTAGTTATCTGCCTGTGGTTGGTTTTAAATGTTTCCTCTTGTGTGTGTTGGGGGACTGAGTGCGTGTGTGTAAAAGGGGCTGGTATGTGGAGTCCAAGGGTCAGTTTCGGGTATCATTCTTCAGGGGCTGGTTTTTGAGACAGGGTCTTTCTCATAGAACCTGGCGCTTGCCAAGTCTGTGAGACTGGCTAGCCATCAGGCCCCCTCCTATTTTCACCTCCCCAATGTGGGATTACAGGGCGGTTTTGCCTAGGTTCTAGGGACTAAACTCAGGTCCTCATGCTAATATAGCAAGTGCTTTTACCAACTGAACTATCTTCCTAGCTTTACCAGATAGTTATCTGTTTGATAAGTGTTTCCCAAGAAAATGAGCTCTGTCTGTAAAAGGCCTAAAAGCAACAGCTTGAATAACTTAGTCTCAGTCTTTAAATAACTTAGACACAGCTTCTTATTTGCAGTGGGCCACATAGCTCCTAAGTATCCTTGGAATGACTTCTAGGGATGGCTTGTTCTAATATGGAGGATGCTACCACTAATGTTCCTTTTATGGAAAGTAAAGTGATCCGAGAAAATCATGGGAAGAAATGGCTGAAATCTCATGCTGAGGTTGAAAGGTGCCAGGGTCCCCTAGGTGGGGAGCCCCAATCTCTGAGGAGATTGAAGTTTCATGTCCTTTTGTGACTTTACCTGTTCAAGAGTCTATGCCACCTCCATTTTCCTAATAAAGTTGCTTTTTACCCTTTAAAAGAAAGGCACTGAGGAGCACCCTGGGCTCTCCCACACAAAGCCCTCTCAAGCAGAGAGTAACCAGAAATGGCACTCATTCAAAATGATGAGTCTTCAGACTTTCAAAGCCTGTCTCCAGTGACACACACCTCCTAGACTTCCCCAAACAGTGCTAGCAACTGGGGACCAAGTATCCAGGTACCAGAGCCTATGGGAGACAGTTCTCATTCAAACCACCAGGACAGCAAACAACCAAAGAACTGTTGCATTTAATAGAAATTTTCTTTAAGAACATTTACAAGTAATAGAAATTGTCCTTGCTATATTCATAGAAAGGAGAATAGATAGTGCATCTGTCTCTTGGTTTATTGGAAAGAAAAAAGCAACCACCTATTTTGTATACAGGACATTGTGTTCTAGGAAACCATGGGACAAAGATGAGCCAGACAGCAAAATCTCACTTAAAAATCTTCCATCATCATCATCATCATCATCATCATCGTTATTATTATTATCATTATCACTATTACTATTATTATTATTAGACAGAATCTCACTTGCACCCTTCCCTGGCCTGGAGTGGGCTCACTACACCAGGCTGATCTTGAACTCTACCTGCTTCTATTTCCCAGATGCTGGGCTTTCAAGTACACTGTACATGCATGCATTTTTAAAAATTTAAGCATTTAAAAAGATGTATCAATATATTTATAGGGACACTGCCTTCTCCCTCCCTCCCTCCCTCCCTCCCTCCCTCCCTCCTCCTCCCTCCTCCCTCCCTCCCTCCCTCCCTCTCTCCTCCCTCCCTCCCTCTGTTTTCTTTTTGTGGCAGGGTCTCACTTTGTAGCTCTGGCTGGTCTGAAACTCACATAGATCTGCCTGCCTCTGCCTCATGAGTGCCGTTATTAATGGCGTGTGCTATCATCAACTGCCCAGCAGTCATTTGTTAAAATAGAAAGTCTGGGCTGCAGATAAAACTCAGTGGCATAACACATGCCTCATACATGCAAGACTCTGGGTTTGATCCCAGCTCGACAAAAGAAAAGAAGACAGCCCTCCCCTGACAAAGAAACCCCAAACAAAATCAAAATCAAAACAGTGGTCATAGTAAACAAACAGCTTGGGGGGTTCCCATAGTTTTATCTTAATCCTTTCAGGATTTGTGTATTGCTTTGTATGGATGTAGACACCTTCTTAACTTGAGCATCTGCCACCCCCACCGCCCCACCCAGTCCCCCACACACCCATGGCCAAGACTTTGCCTATCCCTCCTACACCTCTGTAACTTTTTGATCCTAGAAATAATATGAATTGTAGTTTTTTTAATCTTTGAGAATTCTGATCTCTTGGAGCCAGATGGTGTTTGCTGTGGGAATGTCCCAGAATTGAACACACAGGGAGGGGGAGCAGGAGTCACCGATGCCTCCCAGTGTGTGTAATTAGTTAAGTCACAACAGTAGGCTACTTCATGTTTCTTCTGCGCACACAGAATCGTCTTTTCCTAGCCCTCTGCTTCTAGAAGGAGTGGGTTATCTAGCCTAGTGTATCAGTGGGCATTATCGTCTTTACCTCTGGCTGTCTCTCTCCCAGAGTTTGTGAACAGGGAGAAAATGCCACATTATCTGAATATTTTTCAGTACTTCTTCATCTCTCTAATTATCAGCACAGTATTAGCCCCTTGGTCCTCTGTGTGACAGGCACCTCCTACCTTTCTGGCCTTGTGCTATGGTCTAAGTTGTCCCTCTGTGTCTGCTTTATCTATAATTGTCTTCTTCAGCTAGTATGAGATGCTAGGTCATCATTTATGTCACTTCAGTTCTTTTCGTTTCTAAGAAAAAAATTGTATTTCAAATTTGTTTGCTTGGTTCTTTTGATGGTCTATTGTTCATTGATAACTAAACTTTCAATGAGGTGTTCTAAATTCTTAAAGCATGACCTATGTTTTGTATACTTTTTGGTTTGTTGTTGATGTTTCTCATACTGCCATTTGATCCCTCAGTTTGTTTCTTGTGACTTTCACTGTGTGTGTGTGTGTGTGTGTGTGTGTGTGTGTGTGTGTGTGTGTGTGTGCGCGCGCGCGCGCACGCTCATGTGAACTGTGAACTCAGGTTTCTTACCTATCTGGGAAATCTGTGAAGCCTCCATTCAAGCATGTCCATTGGAGAGAGGAACCTTGTATTTCCTATGCAGGTGGCATTACCAGTGCCGCTCTGGCATGTTTGGGGAGGATATGCAGTCTCTTTCCATAATGGGACTCATTTCCAAATCTGAATGCAGGCCCATTGATAGGAATTCTCCAGAGTGGTAATTTCTACTAATTCCACAATATTCATGAGCCGGGCAAGAGTCTCTGGGGTCCTTCTGTGGAAGTACATTTTCCCTCTGCTGTATCCTCTCTGATCATCCATCCTTATAGATTTTTTTTTTCTTGGTATCTTCCTGTTTCGGTGCTTTCTTAGGCCGGCCTCTCTGTAGCTGTGTGCTTTCCTGACACTTCTAGCCTTTTTAGAGGCAGCCTGCATTTAACAGATCATTAGACTTAAAGTAATACCGCTGTGTTAAAGGTCTCCCTGGATATCTCTCAGAATTGAGTTAGCAGAGCAAATCCCAGCGGTCTGTTTTTACACCAAGTGATACATCCCGTTGATTACAAGGCCAAGGGTTTCTTTAGGTTTAAGATGTGGAAGATTTGTCAAAGGTCATTTTTGACAGGAGAGAGAGAAAAATGGGAGGATATTTTTGAAATTAAAAATTTATTATGTTTTCTTGAGAGGGGAGAAGGAGGGAGGGAGGCAAAAGAGAGAATGTGTGTGTGTTCATGAGCCGATGCTCACTTCTGTACATGTGTGGAAGTCAGAGGACAACTTTTAGGACTTGATTCTCTTTTCCAATATCTGGGTCCTAGGGATTGAACCTGGCTTGTCATGCTTGGCAGCAAGCGCCTTGACTGCCGAGCCATCCCCCAAATAAGACATTATTTAAGAAGCTTCCTAACAATGAACATGTATCCAGTTTTTTAGGGCCTCTTACTATGTGTTTTCATTGAATGCCCTAGCACCAAGACTGTCATTTCTTAGAAGGTTTTATACAGACAGAAGCAGCATAACATTTTGAGAAAGACCTGCTTTTTTTTTTTTTTTTTTTTTTTTTCGTGCCAGCTGGATTCCTGTCGAATTACAGTTTTATTTCTGGCATTGGGGTATTGGCGTGTACTTAAATTGACTTTGTTTGTTGCCACACAGGGCCCAGGCATGGAGGAGCTGATATGGGAGCAGTACACCGTGACCCTGCAGAAGGTGAGTTCCCCTGTGCTTGCTGTTTTCAGTTCATGGATCTCACTCACTTTTGCCTACACTGTTTTGTTTTTAATCTCTCTGAGGTGGGCAGTGTATCGTTGGAACTAGCTGGTAATAATGAAATTGTTGGCAAAGGTTGCATGCTCTGTGTTCTTGGTTAGATTCTGTTTACCGGGCAGCATTTTGGGGGATGTTTAATCCATTCTCTTCTCTCCAGGCAGAGGAGATTGTAAAAGGGAACGGGGAATGAAAGTAGCCGGTATTTGTTTGAGGATGTTGAAGTAACATTTCCCAACATGCACAACCCAAGTACCCTCCTTGCCCTCTCTATCCCATTTTCCCTTCTCATCTTTAAGCTGGGGATCGAATTTATACCTTCTCATACACTAAGAATGCAAGAGGTGGCCCTTGGTTCAGTCCACTGAGCTATACTCTCTCCCCACCTTTTTGAATTATCTATTTTACAGCAGTTGTTAAGTCCAAAGTAAATTTGAAAAGACTGTCTTAGAAATCAAGAGATTCGCTGGGTGTTGGTGGCACACACCTTTAATCCCAGCACTCGGGAGGCAGAGGCAGGCGAATCTCTGTGAGTTCAAGGCCAGCCTGGTCTCCAGAGTGAGTGCCAGGATAGGCTCCAAAGCTACACAGAGAAACCCTGTCTCAAAAAACCAAAAAAAAAAAAAAAAAAAAAAAAAAAACAAACAAACAAAAAAGAAATCAAGAGATTCAATACACACACACACACACACACACACACACACACACACACACACACACACACACACGCACACAGCCTCCCTCTCCAGGCAAGCCCACTACCCCCTCAACTATCTGCAGTCAGCTTGTGGTCTACAGTCCTTATCCCAGCAAAGCTGCCCGCCTGTCAGCATTAGTGTGCTTTTCTGGGCTCCGTAGAGATTACCTTGCTCCAAATCTCTCTAGGTTCTGTCAGTTTCTAGAGAGATTGTCAGTTCCTCAAAGGGAAAAGTTTCTGTTGACCTCAAAACTTTGTCACTGGGTCAGAGTCCAAGTGTCCTGACTTCCAGATCAGTTATCACAAATTCTTCAGTTGAGGCTTGCCCATTTAACTTGGGGCATCTTTCTGATTCTTGTCTGTGCCCCTTTTACCAGCATATCGTATATCCTTTGAGTTGTGGTCTTCAGAGTGCAAAGTAAATGGCCTGAGGATTGGTTTGGAAGATGGAGCCATCTCTGTCTAAAACCAGGTGCTGGTGATGGATGCTGGCTGATCCCAAGCTATGTGGAGACAACCCAGGCTGTTTGTGTTTGTAAGCAGTCTGAACATTGGGCCCCCACGAACTTTGCTTGGATAAAGATTTTCTCTTAATTCTGAGTGTGGTTTTGTGTCATCAACCCTGATTTGGGATTATAATGTCAGTGTCCCTATTGTATGGTTTACCCTTTTAAACACTGAAGCAAGATCATGTGTTAACTAGGTTTACTGGTATGCATAGCTAAATCAACGATGGATAATAAACATTTGTTTCCTTTCCTGAATGAACATGGAAAGCATTCAATGCTTTGCCCTTTTAAGATCACAATACTAGTTTTTCTTTATTTATCTTATTAATTTTTTCATTCATATGTATGCATCCACATGCCCATGTGTGCACTTGAGTACCTGCATGCCACAGCACTGTGTGAGGTCATGTGTAGGAGTGACTTATTTTCACTGTGGCTTCAAGTTCCTTTATCCACTGAGCCATCCCCCCCACCCCCATAATTCCTCTGTTTAGGTTTTATTTTTAAAGGCCATGTAGTTCTTTTTGCCCTAAATTAAAATGCAGTTCCATCTCTACTAACTTGAATTTAAAGATGTACCATAGTCACGTTGTTTGTTTTTGAGTAAGGGTCTCATGTAGTCCAGGCTAGCCTCCAATTTGCCATGTAGTCATGGCTAGCCTTGGATTCCTGACTCTGTTGCCTCTACCTCCTGAGTGCTGGAATTACAGGCATGTGCCACATTTGGCTAAAGATATACTTTAAAAATACATTTTTCACACAGAATCAATTTTTATTGACGTCGTTCCAGCTCGGGTCAAACGATCCTGTGAATGTTCTACCTGGCGTTGGGCAGCAGATTCCTGTTTAGACACAAGACAGCCTTCCCTCTCCTGCCTCTTATGATAAAGTCAGCCTGGGCTGTCATTCTTTTCCGCCTCCCATAAGGCTGCTCTCTGTAGATAAGCAGTTTCCCTTTAGGAACCTGTCATCTGACCACAGTTTGGCTTTACTTTGTTTTTCATTTGTTTCTGTAAGCCCATCTGTTCCCAGGCTGTCTCTGGTTATTGATTTGACCTTTATTTTATTGAGTGCTTGTAATAAATCCTGAAAGCCACTTATGGAAGGATTTTTTCATTTTTTTCTTCTCTCCTAATTCTAATGAACAGGATTCTAAAAGAGGATTTGGAATTGCAGTGTCGGGAGGGAGAGACAACCCACACTTTGAAAACGGAGAAACCTCTATTGTCATTTCTGATGTGCTTCCAGGTGGACCTGCTGATGGCTTGCTTCAGTAAGTGTCCTCACTCCTGTCCCCAGCCCCTGACAGCCCTGTAGGTTGGCACTAGACAGGGTATTATGATGGTTATGTGCCTTTAAATGCACTTTTATGTTACGTCTGGGGTCTTTAAGAGTTAGGATCACAACTAATATATTATGTTTCAACAGTCACCAAACTTTGGGGACCATCCAGACATGGAGGGAAGAGGGAAATCCTGTGTGTGGACTCTCCCAACCCCATAGGAAGGTAGTTAGAATGGTCAGTTGTAGGTTTAGGAACCTTTTAGCTTTTCTGTATCCCCCCCTCCCCCACATCTTTCCCTCTCTCCCTTCTTTTCTTTGGTGACAATGTCTGTAGCTTAGGCTGGCCTGCAAATCCCCACACAGACAAGGATGACTTTGAATTCTAATTCCCGACTTCCCGCATACTGGGTTTACACACCCAGTTTATACAGTGTGGGGGACTGGACCCAGGGCTTCCTCCCTGCTACAGAATCATACCTACTGAGCTACATCCTCAGTCCTTGGGAACTGATTCTGAACATGCAGCTTAGGTCACCATAACAAAATAGTTAAGAAAATAACTTAGAGGAAGTCCTTATTTATTTTGGCTCACATTTTCAGAGGTTTTTATCTGTCTCGGTGGGGAGAATGTAATAGAACAGGGCAGCCAACAACGTGGAGTCTGGGAAGCAGAGAGAGGGGAAGATGAAGACAATACCTGCCCTTCCTGGCTTTCTCCTTTATTTCCTCAAGCACATGGGATGGGGTCACCCACATTCAGGGCGGGGTCTATCTACCCCGCAATTCTCTTGAAAACATCCCCACAGACACATCTAGGAGTGAGCTTTACTAATCTTCTTAGTGCTTGTCAACCCAACCAAGTTGACAGAATTGACTGCCTCAGTTTCCGAGTTTCTCAATGTCTACCCAAAGCGTATGTATGTATGTATGTATGTGTGTATGTATGTATGTATGTTTTGGAATTGAGTGAAGATGGTTAGGAATGTGCCTCCATAGTAGAGCACTTAGCATAGATAAGGACTGGGGTTACTATTTAGCAGTGTCCCCCTCCTCTCATAAAAACCCACCCCCAACAGAAAACTAACACCCCCCCCCAACAGAATTTAATAGCAGAAAAATCATGATAGGTAAACTCAAGTTCTCCAGCTGCCAGCCTGTATTCTGAAGAGGGAACTCCACTTTAGCAGATGGACCCTGAATCCTATCAGGAATGAATTTGAGGATAACTATGTGGCTACATTGGCTGGCTGGATCATTCAAAAGTTGAATTTGTGTGAGATTTAAAAATCTCTGTGCTCTCATCCTATTAGTTGGTAGTCTTATCAAAGTTTTAAGAGTAGTATAAAAATTTTAAGATAACTTTGAATGAGCCTAAGTGATAGGATTAAAGTTTCTTCAAGAATCTGAGGCAAGCTGGGCAGTGGTGCTGCAGCCTTTAATCCCTGCACTCAGGAGGCAGAAGCAGGTGGATCTCTGGGTTTGAGGCCAGCCTGGTCTACAAAGTGACTTCCAGGACAGCCAGGGCTACACCGAGAAGCCCTGTCTCAAAATAAACAAAAATAATGTGAAGCAATGAAGCCAGGCCTGATTGTGTTCAGAAATAATCTCAACATTCAGGCGATGACGGAAGGATCAGCTGTTTAAGGCCTTTCCTGGCTAAATAGTGAATCCAAGGCTATACGAGACTCTTCTCAAAACAAAAAAAAGAATCCAAGGCAAGTTTCTGACCTCTTTCCCTCCAGACATTGCACAAATGAATGTGTACTTGTTTCAAGACAGTACATGTGGGCTTTTTACAGCTCACTGTGTGCCTTAGAACATAGGACTGTCACTTCCACACTGTCTCATTACGCCTTCTGATGTGACCCTGAGGTCTGGACAGGTCTTTTACACAATCACTGTGGTTCTTAGTAAACACCTAGAAGCTGAATGTGTGGCTTCTGGTGTCTTACCTCTGAGTGGCTCAGACCAAGTTGGGCTTACTTGGGAGCCGCCACACACTGAGCCCCTTAATCAGCTTTTGGGGCTCATTTACTACTTCTGTTTTCTCTCAAGGGTTCAGGCCGATTCACCATATGTTTTTTGACTGATGTTTATTTTTTTGTTTACAGAGAAAATGACAGGGTGGTCATGGTCAATGGTACTCCCATGGAGGACGTGCTCCATTCATTTGCAGTTCAGCAGCTTAGGAAAAGTGGGAAGATTGCAGCCATTGTAAGTCCTGTGATAGCATGTGAGATGTCCCCCCACTCTCTCTCTATATATATATCAAATGTCCTTATACACATAAACTGTAAATAAATATTCTTAAAGCTTTTAAAAATTAAGAATTTGTTTATTGGAACATAAAGAAGGGTTGGCGAGATGGCTCTGTGGTTGAGGCCATATTGCAGAGAACCTACCGATTTTAATTCAAGAACATTTGTTTTCTATGCCCAAAGAAAACAACCATTTGACAGTTGCATGACCTAGGGCCTGCTTGCTTCTTGGAATCTTGATCGTTTTCTGGGTTGATGTTCCAGGTGTGAAGCTGTGTCCGAGTTGTCCTCTCAAGGAAGGTTGCAAGGGTTCTACTTAATGCCTGCTGCACATATCTCCTAAGAACAGGGCCATCCTGTTGACAAACCTAAGAAAACCAGTAACTGCAGAGCCATCTAATACCCACTCCATGTCTCAAGATGGCTTTGGAAAAGTCATCTCAGATCCAAGTGCACTCCTTATAATTGATTATCTCTTTAGTCCTTTTTTTGGTCTGGAAGGGATACCTCTTCCCCTTATCTTCCTGTAACAAGAGTGTGAGCAATTAAATACAAAATTTCTCACTTCCTGGGTTTTCATCTGACTTTGATGAACTGACCGAAGCCTTTGGGGCTTTTCATACTTAGAAAAGTATTCCAAAGCACTGTACTCACAGCGGCAGTCGCTTTTCTTGGTCTACCTTTGTGACTTTGTGAGTTGTGCTTTTTTTTTTTTTCTAGATAGGAACCTTGGGGCTGGGAGGGTTGGCAGGGATATAGATGTTTAAGGGTTGTAGGATATATCTATATCTATATCTATATTTATAGATATAGATATAGATATCTGTATCTATCTCTCTCTATATGTATCCCTTCCATACACTGAAATCTAGAGAGGGACAGTTTCATAGAAGCTGGAACCAAGGACATTGCCCTCCCAGTTCTCTCTGTTTGCACTGTCCTACATCTGCTCTGTTTGTCTCGACAGGTGGTCAAGAGGCCCCGGAAGGTTCAGGTGGCCCCGTTGCAGGGCAGCCCTCCTCTCAGTCATGAGGACCGGGGTTTTGAGGTGATAGATGAATTTGATGGCAGAAGTTTCCGCAGTGGCTACAGCGAGAGGAGCGGGCACAGCAACCATGATATGCTCAGCCACAGCTGGGAGGACGGCAGGGAGAGGGGGCGTCCCCAGCCCCGCACACAGAGCCGGGAGCGGGAGCACAGCCGTGGCCGGAGCCTGGAACGCGGCCTGGACCACGAAGACTATGGGCGCAGCCGGGAACGCAGCCGTGGCCGGAGCCTGGAGCGCGGCCTGGACCACGATTTTATGCCCCGGGCCCATAGCCGTGGTCGCAGCATTGACAGGGATTACGACCGAGATTATGAGCGCTCCTATCACCAATCCTATGAGCCTGACTATGAGGGAGGCTACATCCCATTATATGACCGCAGAGCCCAGTCTGAGGCTCGCTATGAGCGCAGCCACAGCCGCGAACACCTACGCTCCCGGAGCCCCAGCCCTGAGCCCAGGTCCCGGCAGGAGCACAAGCATGATCCAGACAGGCCCATCGGGGTCCTTTTGACCAAAAACAAAGCAAATGAAGGTAGGCGCACATGATGTGGGAATGCAAGCAGTGGTGCCAATATCGTCTGGCACTCACCCAGCACCTACCGGTGTTCAGCATCTACCTGAACTGGCAGCCAACAGTGGGCTCATTTATTCCTCAGAACTACATTATGGGCATTACTCTTGGGTCCTTGTTCTGTGGTATGCAGACAGAGACGCGGAAGGGCCCACTGATCTGGACACGGGTGTCTCAATGCCTTTGCTTCAGACAAGTACCTCAACCGCGTACTTATTGCAATGAAGATTCTCAGGCTCTGCTGGTGACCCTGGCGGTCTCTGTGGGAAAACAGAGCAGAAGACAGTACACCAGCTCTTCTTGATGAAGTTCTATTCTGGGCCAGGGTGGTGTTGAGTAAATACTCTTTAGTTAATCCCCCCCCAAAGACCTTGGGGTAGGGAGACCTCCTTCCCGTGTTACAGGTCAGGGGTTTTGGTATGTGTGTGGAGGTTGGCTCTGGCTGAGTCTGCTCTCCTCACACTGCATTCCTGGAGATGTGGGCACACTTAATCCCATTCCAGGATTCATTCACTCTGCAGTGAAGCTGTTAGTACTATACATAGAGGAGGACTCTGAAGCCCAAGAAATGGGAAGCTGGAACCCACACTTAGCTGATCTGAAGCCAGGAGATGAACAGGAGTTGAGCCATTTCCAATCTTGGCTCTTGTCCTCCTACTTTTAAATTTTCTTAGAACATAGCTTTTGTCTCGTTGGTTCTCTTACTGTTCTAAGCCGAGAAACGTGAATGCAAGGTGAAAGGTCCGGTGTTCTGTAGCTTGGGGATTTGCATTTATGAGGGGATTTTAGACAAAAGAGTCTGTTTACTACATTTTTCCTACTTAAATAACTGGAGTGATGCAGGGTCAGGAATGGGGTACCCGGGGCATAGGGGCTTTGTAAGCTGAGGTTGCACCATATTGCTGAGGAGAGGGGCATGCTTGTCAGCAACTTTGGAAGCATGAAGATTTCACAGAATCTTCATAGCTATGTGTCAGGAAGTGTCCCTTCACTCGTCCTCATGCTGGATCCAGACTGAAAGGTAGACGCCAGAGATGTCCTGAGAGTGAGCACCAGGCAGGGACCTCCTTCCAAGAGGTCTGACCCATTCTGAGGGACGTTGCTTTTCAGTCCTTTCCTCCTCTTTCCCTGTTTCCACCCTTGCCTCTTCTTTTATGTCCTCCTGCCGTAGGAATAACCATGTATGTCATGCAATCATGGGGTACCTTGTGTTAGTCTGGGTTCTCTAAAGGAACAGAACTGATGGGATGAGTGTGTGTTCGTGCGTGCGTGCGTGCGTGCGCGCGCGCGCGCGCGCGCGCGCGTGTGTGTGTGTGTGTGTGTGTGTGTGTGTGTGTGTGTGAATCTGTGTGTCACGGTGTGTATACACACATGTGTGTGTAAAGGGGATTTCTTAGAGTTATCACAGGCTGTGGTCCTGGTGGTCTAACAATGCTGTCTCCCGACACTCCCTCCTAGATGCGGTGTTGTTTTCTTTTGAGAACAGTTCAAAGTGCCGCTGACTGTTCGTACAGTGCTTCACGGGTGGCTCTGCCCCAGCTTGCAAACCACGGGTAGCAGGAATTGTTGCAGATGATGTGCACTGTTTCTTCTTCCTGTGGGCAACCTCGGGGTCAGCACAATTTCCTAGTAAGATGGATGAAGCAGGTCTTTGCCACCAACATTTTACTTGAAAAATGTTCCCTGGGGCTGGAAAGATGGCTCAGGGTTTAAGGTCACTGCCCATTCTTCCAGAGGTCCTGAGTTCAATTCCCAGCAACCATATGATGGCTCCCAACCATCTGTAATGTAGTCTGGTGCCCTCTTCTGGACTGCAGGGGTACTTGCAGGCAGAACACTGTACACATAATAAAAATCTTTAAAAAAAGAAAAAGAAAAGTCTTCCCTTTTACATCATTCACATAGCCTCTGCCTAGTTTGACCGTTGTTAGCATTTTGCAACATTGTCTTCCTTTCTCCTTTTTTTTTCTGCTTGTCTTTCTCCACTTCATCCTCTGCCTCCAATCCCTTCTCTCTCTCTCTCTCTCTCTCTCTCTCTCTCTCTCTCTCTCTCTCTCTCTCTCTCTCTCTCTCCTGTCTCTCTGTCTCTCTCTCTCTCTCTCTCTCTCACACACACACACACACACACAAACACACACACACACACACATACATTCTCCCTCTCCCTACCCTCCCTCCCTCTTAAAGATTCTAGGCCAATTTAACAGTGTATCCCATATGAAAACTAAACTTTCATAACTTTTTGCAGTAGTCTTCAAAGTCTGCCTTACATTTTCTGAATAAGTTGAGGACATGTGCCTTCCTTTGTTTGTCTTCTAGAGTATGGTCTCCGGCTGGGGAGTCAGATCTTCATCAAGGAAATGACCAGAACAGGACTGGCAACCAAAGATGGCAACCTTCATGAGGGGGACATAATTCTCAAGGTGAGCAGACAAGGACAGGGAGCAGTGTGTGCCTGCATGCATTCCTGGTCTGCACTTCGGCATCCACACCCCAGGGCCCAATATCTGAGTCTCAGTGGCCAGGAGTGAGGTAGAGAGAAGAGCAGTGCTGTGAGGTGGTCTCTGTCCAAAGAACAAAAATACACTGAGACACTAGGAATGCAGCTCAGGAGCAGGGCTCTTGCCCAGCAGTGTGAGACCTGCTACCTCTCTCACCCACCCTCCCAAAAAAATTTAAAAAGGAAAAACAAGCCTTAGAGGCTGTACTAATTAAATAACAAAGGAAAAAAACCTCAAGGAATACTTTGCCCTTCTCCCTGTAGATTTAAAGTTTAGGTTCCTGTTCCTATACCAGGGGAAGGTGAGCCTGAGAACCCTTAATCTGTGATTGCTGAATGCTTGATAGTTTTTACAAACCTCTCCGATCAGGAAGCGTGGTCCAGCAGTAAACCAGTCTGTAGTCTTGAACTTGGAAGTTAAATAGATGAGCAGAGTAAACAAACTATACACTGACTCTGTTGTGCCTGTTGTGGGCATGTGTGGTTATATTTCCATGTAAAGGATAATTCGTTTTCATTCAGTCATCCTGAAGTCTGGTCTGAGTATTTCAGCAACTCCCTTCCAATTCTATAAAGGAAAATAAGTGCTTTTTTTGCAAAGCTGTGCATAGTTGTCCTGCATATGAATAACATCTCTGGTCTTCATCTTCACAGATCAATGGGACTGTTACTGAGAACATGTCTTTAACTGACGCTCGGAAGCTAATAGAAAAATCTAGAGGGAAGTTGCAGCTTGTGGTGTTGAGAGACAGCAGGCAAACCCTCATCAATGTCCCATCCCTCAATGACAGTGACTCTGAAGTAGAAGGTAAGAAGGGGCCCTGCTTGGAAAGGACTCCTAGTTGGGCCACTGAGAGCAGAACTTACTAGTGATGATAGTTGACAATTTGCTAAGTGCTCATGCACACACCAATAAAGTACTTTAGTGCCTTAAGCATGACAGAAGCCCAGCATGGTAGCTCCTTGAAACCCTCAAAGAAAGAAAGAAAAGGAAACCAAACAGCAACAAAAACCTGTGCTCCTGAGTGCATGTTCTTTTCTTCCTGGGGTGTTTCTTTATCTTAACTCCAGTGCTTAAAATTCATGTTAAAATCTCTTCATAAAAAGTCGGGCATTGGTGGCGCACGCCTTTAATCCCAGCACTCGGGAGGCAGAGGCAGGTGGATCTCTGAGTTCGAGGCCAGCCTGGTCTCCAGAGCGAGTGCCAGGGTAGGCTCCAAAGCTACACAGAGAAACCCTGTCTGGAAAAACCAAAAAAAAAAAAAAAAAATCTCTTCATAAATTCCAACTTTGCTTAAAAAACAAAAAGGCTGTTAGTACTGTACCTTTAGAAGGTAGTGTGACCCATGAAGCCACACTAAACAATCTGTCAAAACAGCTCAATATTATAGTGCACGCTATATATATATATATCTGTATCTTACTAATATATGGCCCTGTTCCTGCTTGTTGCTACTGTTTGTTTTGTTTAACTTGGATAAATGCATTTATTCCAGTTTCACATATTATTTGCAAGAGAAGGAATCAAGTACACTAACTGCCCTTTTAATGCTAATAAACACTTAGGTTGAAGTACAGGAACCAGCTCCAAGTGTTTGTTCCTTGTCAGAGTAGGTGTGGTGTCTTCAAATTGCAGAGTGAAGATTGCTGCCCTACCTTCCAAGGATGTTTTAGAAAAGTGATTTGCTAAGGAGTGCAGTAAAAGGGTTGCAAATACTCCCTCACATGCATATCCTAAAAGCAATGCCAACTAGGAGATGGGCTCTTGTCGTGTAATACTTGCAGATTGTGGCTATAGCTCAGGAGAGGGCTTCTGTAGCATGTGCATGCTCCCTGAGGTGTGATTCCATCCCAGACCCACAGTTGGCTCTTCCACTGACCCCTTGTTCAGACTACTGGGTGAAAATACTGTTGTGGACTGGCAAGATGACTCAGCAGGCAAAGGCGCTTCCCAGGGATGGCTAGTGTGAACCAACATGCCTGGTTTTGAAAGTTAATTTCATTTCTAGTATATCAGAAGTCTGCTCAGTTCATCTGGACTATGAGTATAGTACAGGAAAGCAAAGAGAGCAAGGCAACTGATTGTAGGAGTTTACAGTTTATTTCCTTACTGTCATCATGTGATTCCCTGTACAGCCTTAGTGTCGGGGAGCTTGATTCTAACAAGATCCCCAGATGGTTTGAATATACATTAAAATTTAAGGGGCACTGGTCTGTTTGGCAAGAGTGGTTTCTCTAGTCTCAGATTCGGGCAATCATGGGTTGAAAATATGTGAGAAAAGAAGTTAAAGTTTCTTCTTCTTGTTATTCTATCAACAACACAGCGTAACTGCTGTGGATATGGCATTTGCAGCATGTTATGTATTATAGATAAAACTATGCAGGCGATCGTGGGTAGGCTGCATGCTAACGTTTAACATCTTACACGAGGAACTTACTCATCTGCCCAGTTTGGTCTGGAACCAATCTCTACAGCTCAATTGTGGTCCCCCTTAAAACAGCTTTGCAAGCAAGTAGGATGTGAGGTGTGCCGTCTAAATTAGATGACCTCTTCATTAAATAATGTCTCTCTCTCTCTGAAAATTAGCAAGTCTTTTCTTCTCCCTTAGTGAAAACAAACATGTGGTAAGCTGAGAGCCTTCCCTTTTGCTCCCTGATCAGAGGATAGTTAATTTGGGGTATGTGCTCATTTCACTGAAAAGGACTTTCCTTATTTTGAAATCAGATATCTCGGAAATCGAGTCCAACCGATCATTTTCTCCAGAGGAGAAGCGCCAGCAGTACTCTGATCAAGACTATCATTCCTCCAATGAGAAGCTGAAAGAGAGGCCGAGGTAAGGCAGTGTGGGCTTTTGTCACTGGCAAATGCACCTGAGTGTGTTTCGTGAATGTGTCATCTGCTGACTCATGATCATGGTGTGTGCCTCAGTTCAAGAGAGGAAACCTCAGGCCGACTGTCCAGGATGGGTGCCACACCCACGCCATTCAAGTCCATGGGAGACATCACTGCTGCAAGTGTCTCAGAGGCCAACAAGGAGCCCAGGAACCAGGAAGAAACCCCAGGTAAGGTTTTAACGTCGTGCGTGCATGCGTGCGTTCGTGCGTGCGTGCGTGCGTGCGTGTGTGCGTGCCTGCCTGCCTGCGTGCGTGCGTGCGTGTGTGCGTGCCTGCCTGCCTGCGTGCGTGCGTGCGTGTGTGCGTGCCTGCCTGCCTGCGTGCGTGCGTGCGTGTGTGCGTGCCTGCCTGCCTGCGTGCGTGCGTGCGTGTGTGTCTTACAAAGCTAGTTCATGCTAAGCATATGTTCCCAGCCCGGTACCAGGTACTGAAGAACTGAATTCAGAAATATGTGCTTGATATTTCCAGAATGTGGATTTTAATAAAAGCAGAATTATTTTTAAAATTTGTAAAGTGGAACAGGCCCTCTTTATTTTTTTCTTTTAATGTGGGATGCAACCTTTTTAATATATCATCAGAATTGGTCACATTTTGACATATTTGAGTTACAGTCCTCTTGCCCTCTGTCCACAAATCCAACATCATCACCCTAATCTTTCCTACCACTCTGAAGTTATCATCATAACTCTAGTTACAAACATTTATATGTAGGCAAACATGGTATTGTTTTCAGGCTATAAAGAGCACTGCCTTGTGCATATGTACCTTGTGTTTTGGGTGTTTCTTTTCTCTGACTTTGAGAAACTATGATGAATGCTAATGTCTTCAAGTTAAGCTTTGTCTTTAAGCCTTCCTTTATTTATTTTTATTTATTTAATTTTTTTGTTTGTTTTTGGGACAGGGTTTCTCTGTATATCAGTCCTGGCTGTCCTGTACTCTGTAGACTAGGCTGGCCTCGAACTTAATGAGATCCACCTGTCTCTGCTTCCCAAGTGCTTGGGATTAAAGGCGTGCGACACGACCACCCTTCTCTGTCTCTGTCTTCTGTCTCTGTCTCTTAAAGAAATAAAAATGAGGACAGCTTCAGAAAGGGGAAGCACTTGGGAATGGGAGTGGGCTAGTGAGCAGGGAAAGGTGTGTGCTGTTGTTTGGTGGGATGGTGAAAGCATGGCATATGGCACACTTGAAGCCTGTGAATATTGTTGTCTCTATATTAAGGAACAAGCTCCTGTGGGTCTGGCTTTTGTCTTGTTTGGTGTGATTTATGTTCACAGTATGGGGCTTGAATCCACAGCCTCCTGCATGCGAGGCAAAGCTACACACTTAGCTACACACCTTCAATCCACACTAAACTTTTAAAATCCACAGTGCCTGGGTACTGGGGAGATGGCTCAATGGTTAGGAGTTTCCCATCCTTATGGTAGCTCCAACCCTCTGTAACGCCAGTTCCAGGGGATCTGATGCCCTCTGCTGGTCTCAACAAGCACTGGGCACTCTTATGGTGCATATACGAATATGAAGAAAAATCTCATATGCATAAAATAAAACCAAATAAAATCTTTAAATCCACAGTTCCTCAACCCAGAACAGCCCCAAGAACTTTTCTTCGTCCTAGTCCTGAAGATGAAGCAATATATGGGTATGTACTTCCATTACTCTCTCTCTCTCCTGCCCATTCCTCTTCCATTCAGCAGATCTGCGTAGCTGAAATCCACAGCAATGGTGTGCTTCCTCCTGCCCCGCCCCAGATGGCGGGTTTGCATCTACTCAGCCACCTTTTGTCAACTCTTATTCTTAATGTTCATAAGGAAGAGGAGTCGCTTATGAGAGAAGCAAAATCTGGGATCGGGTGAACTCTGTTTACCTACCCATCTATTTCTCCTCTCCTGTGTGTTCTCCTGAATATTTGCTTTGTCCAGATGTCTAACTCCCAACCAGATGAAGCAGCTCCAGACGATAGTGCTTCAGTCAAGACTGCAGGGGTGTGGTGGTCGTGTGTGCTTTGCGGTGGGGGGGTGGGCGAGAAGGGGTAATGTTGAATGGTGTCTAGACAGCTGTTGTTGGGTTAGGACCAGCTTCCTTGGATCTGAACTGTCTGTATTTGACTAAACTTGGGGTAGGGTAGACTCAGGAGGACATCCTCCCATCAGATAGCTGCGTTAATCCCTAATTCCATCCTCTCATCTTCGGTGGGCTAATGTGGTAAATTCTGTGGTTTTCCTTCTTTGTGGACTGATAGACATTCCTTTCACTGTCCCAGGGAGATAAAATTAGAGGACAGATGAGAAAATTGGGAGGGAACGTTTGTAGACTGTGATGTCCCTTCTGAGCTAGATAAATAGTTAAGTCTTTAATATCTCCAATGCGAACCCTCCATTTTAAAAAGTGTTTTTCATCTTCCCTTTCTGAAATCAAACCTATGACAGCCCTAACACCAAAATGGTGAAGTTCAAGAAGGGAGACAGCGTGGGTCTCCGGTTGGCTGGTGGAAATGACGTTGGGATATTTGTGGCTGGCATTCAGGAGGGTACCTCTGCAGAGCAGGAGGGCCTGCAAGAAGGAGACCAGATTCTGAAGGTAAGGAAGTCTGCCTTCTAGCAGTCAGCTGGGCAGGGGTCTTTCCGGATGTTTTTCAGTGAAGTAATTCTTATAACAGCAGGTTCCTGGTTGCTGTAATAGTTTGGCATGCTGGGGAGCAGTCATTGGGATCTGGAATTTCTTTCTTTTTGTCTTTTTTTTTTTTTTCTTTTTAAGACAGGGTTTCTCTATGTAGCCCTAACTATCCTGGAACTGGCTCAGTAGACCAAGCTGGCCTCAAACTCACATTTCTTTCTTTTTCTATGTGCACACATATACTAACTTAGGTAGAAAATCCACATGCCATTAACTGGAGGTCCGGTGAGCACTCTTTGGCCCAAAGGAGAAGGGAGAAGAAGTTGCAGAATCACTCAGAGCATCAGGCTTCAGGACACAAGGGCACACCCATCCTCTGCGGTGATCAGATTGTTCTCCAGTGTGGGGGTTGCCAGACCTTGCTTATGAGCAGGCTTTCCAGCAAAACTCTAGGACTTTCTTTGGCTCCAGGAAGGGTTCTAGAAGACTACCAGAGTGAACCTTAGGGGAACACATAATTCCAGGACATCCCTCCACCCCCAGCTTCACATGCTGCTGATACAAATCTTTTCAAATGCCAGCACGTACTAATTGGTAAATACGCTAATGAAAAGGAGGCATGTTTCCTGTTACCAGGAAACTCGAGGTTTAGAATTTTGCTTTTAAATTTGAAGAATAAAATAGATTCATCTTGTGGACAATCTGTGTGAATTTTTATGAAGAGAAGTAGAGAATTCACCTAGGGTCTCAGGCTCCCAATTTCTGCATAAAACTTTGTTAAAGGCAAGGAGAGTTGCTTCCGTGCTCAGAACTTTTCTAGAAAGATTTTTTTTTGTTTTTGTTTCCTGGAATCACCATAGTGACTAGGGTGATACTAGTGGGTACCTGACTTCTCTTGCAGTAGTTCTCGGCAGAGGCCAGGCAGCAGGTGGCTGACTACTCTCGAGCTGACTACAAGATCTCTTTCTTTTCTGTAAAAGGCTGAGAAAGACTGCATTCCCTGAGCTAAGCAGAGGGGCAGCCACAGCACAGTGAGCTGGAGCTGATACCTAATCCTCCTCAGACTCAGCACATCCAGCCCTGCACACTGCTCTCAGATAATGAAACATGATATTTATCTATTTGTCTGTTGGAAAGGACCACACAGTCCGACCTTGAAGTACAGAAACGCTGGCCTAACCCTTTTCCACTTTAGTGTGATCCACACTCCTTGGTCAGCCTGATATGAAGGGAACTGCATGTATAGCCTGGCCATTATTTTTTTTTTGTTGTTGTTGTTGTTAGGTTTTTAAGGATGGCTCTGCCTTTGTAGGTAAGGCCTGGCATGTGCAGCCTGCAGCTGAACACAGGTCTTCCACACAGCAGAAATAGGACTGCTTTTATTTCTTTTCCTGCTTGGTTTTACTGCCTCTTTGGTATTTAAATGGTGTGGCTGCTAATTTCTCCTTAAAACTGTTACGGAATGGAAAAGACAAAAAGAAAACCAAACACATTTTTGGGAAGGGGAATGGTGGTGGTGGTGGTGGTGGTTAAATCACATGGATTTTTAAAAAGTACATCTTGTACCTATCATGCATGTGGAAGTCAGAGGGCACCTTTTGGGAGTCATTTCTTTCCTTCCTTGGTCACCAGGCACACATATAATGCAGAGAGATAGATACAGGCAAAGCACTGTTACGAAATAAAATAAATTAATTTTTATGCATCGGGGCATGGAACTAAATACTTGTCAAATAAAGGCATACAAATGGACAAGAAAATTTTATTTTCAAATGTTCAACATCCATAGCCATCAGGGAAGTGCAAATTAAAAAACTACTTCCTGGCTTTCTATGTTACCTTACAGCATCTTTCTGTAGAGTCTCCTGAAGGACGGATAGGCGAGCACTTAATGATACAGAGACAGATACAGAAACACCCTGTTTACAAACACATGTGAAACATGTTTCTTTTGCTTTGCTTTTGAGGCAGAGTACCACCGATCTTGAAGTCATCTTCATCCTGCCTCAGCCATAAGCACCGGGATCACAGCCATGCTTCACCATATCTAGAGTTAGATAGGTTCCAACTGATTGGAGCCAGAGGAGAGAGGTTGCAATGATCTGTGAACATGTAGTCAAGATTTTACTTGATTTAATTTTTGAAAAAGTGTGGTGCCAGATCTGTTTATCACAGACCCCTCCATTCAATATTGATTTTAGTTATCTGTTTGTTACTTTGATATTGTACCTTTCTGGTCACCTGTTTGAGAGACTTGAAGAAAGGGGGACAGAGAGAATGACAAGAAATTCTAATCAGTTCAGTGGCGAATTCTTTTTTTCTTTTTAAGTCAGGGTTTCTCTGTGTGGCCCTGGCTATCCTGGAGTTCACTTTGTAGACCAGGCTAGCTTCAAGCTCACAGAGATCCACCTGCCTCTGTCCCTAAGTGCTGGGATTAAAGGTGTGCTACACCACTGCCCAGCTCAGTGACAGATTCTTAATTCTTAATTGGCAGATGAGATTGTATGTAGGGCACTGAGGAAGGAAGGTAGAGCAGTAGTCATATAGTCCAGGCCAGGAGAAAGGTGCAATGGTATGGACTTGCACACATGCTGCTTCTGCTCTTCATAGGCCCTAGCGGACTCAGACAGAGACTTAGGAGATACCATTTAAAATTGTTGGTACTACTAGGGATTAATCCTAGAGCTTTGTTTGTATGAGCCAAGCGAGTACTTGGCCACTGGGGTATTTCCACAGCCCCATCAAAACCCCGCCCCATTCGTTATTTATTTCTGGTTTTTTCTTCCTTCAAGGTGAATACCCAGGACTTCAGAGGACTAGTTCGGGAAGATGCGGTTCTCTACCTGTTAGAAATCCCTAAAGGTGAAACTGTGACCATTTTGGCTCAGAGCCGAGCAGATGGTGAGCAAGTTTGACAATCTGTTTTTTTGTTTGTTTATTTGGTTGGTTTTTGTTGTTGTTTTGTTGTTTTGAGGGGAGTGAGGGGAGTGGGAAGAAAGAATGAGGTGTCTCAGGACCAGAAAAAGCAACATTGTATCACAGGTGTATGGAGAAAATTTGGGTACTGTTAATTTTTTTTTTTTAAGATTTTATTTATTTATTATGTATACAACATTCTGCTTCCATGTATATCTGCGCACCAGAAGAGGGCACCAAATCTCATAACAGATGGTTGTGAGCCACCATGTGGTTGCTGGGAATTGAACTCAGGACCTCTGGAAGAGCAGTCAGTGCTCTTAACCTCTGAGCCATCTCTCCAGCCCCGGGTGCTGTTAATTTTGTGTGAAGAATGTTTTCCTCCGTCTACTGAAATAGTTTAGCCAGTTCTGTGTCATGTGGAGTTAACCTGTTTTTCTGAACAATGGTGCATCCTCAGTTATGATGGAATTGGAATTGTTACAGAGTCTCCATGTGACAGGTGGCATTGGCTCCTCTGAACTCTTCGCCAGTCTTACAAGTTGCTTCACCCTTCCAGGGTCCTCTCCTGTAAAGTGGGGGGCAAGAATAGTCCCTTCCTGTTTGTGTCAAAATATTGATGAGCAACTGTGCTAGTCAGGGGTCCTCAGAGGAACAGAGCCAAAAAGATGTAAAGGACTTGGTTGGCGTGAATGTGCAGGTTGGCGAGTCCCCTGTTGGGCAGGGTGAGGTAGGAAGTTGCAGACCTAGCACAATCAAAGACTGGGTGGGTTTTGGGTTTAGCCTGACTAACTTGTAGGAGAACTGATGGTGTACATACAGTAGGAGAAAAGCAGATATTTCAGCCGGAAGGCTATTGGTGGGAAGAGTAACAGAATATTCTAACCAGGCTTTCAACTGGGTGAGGCTCTACCCTTGTTAGGAAGAACAATTTGTTTTACTTAATCTACCTATTTGAACAGTGGCTCTCAACCTTCCTAATGGCTGTGACCCTTTTAGAAAGTTCCTCATGCTGTGGTGACCCCAACCATAAAGTTATTTCATTGTTACTTCCTAACTGTAATTTTGCTACTGTTAAGAATCATAATATAAGTATCTGAATGCAGGATATCTGATATGTGATCCCCAAAGGGGTCATGATCCACACATGTTGAGAACCACTGCATTTGAATGTTAATTTTATTTCACCATCACCCACCATATCCTCTCAGAAAGGATATTTTTAATCAATTGTCTAGGCATCCCATACATCGTCAGGTTGACACAAAATCTACTATCATAACACTTCAGGAGGTTAATGATTTTTGCTTCCTCCTGTTGGAACCTGATTCCCATAAAGCCGTATGATAGGAATGGAGGGATGGAGATGGGGTGACTTGGTAAAGATCTTCATTTAAGTCCAGCACAGCTAACAATGCTTTTGTTTTCCAGTGTACAGAGACATCCTGGCTTGTGGCAGAGGAGATTCATTTTTCATAAGAAGCCACTTTGAATGTGAGAAGGAAACTCCACAGAGCCTTGCTTTCACCAGGGGTGAGGTCTTCCGAGTGGTAGACACGCTGTATGATGGCAAGCTGGGCCACTGGCTGGCTGTGAGGATCGGAAATGAGCTGGAGAAAGGCTTAATCCCTAACAAAAGCAGGTGATTGAGACTGTACTTTCCTAAACATATCTTGTAATCCTGTTCCCATCAAAAGGCAACAGTTCTGCCCTTAAGGAAATCCCATGTGACGTCATCATCTGTCACCATCAGTGGTTATGGGAACAGAGCTGCAGTCGTGAGCATCTCAGACTTGGTTGTTGCACTTGCCTCATTTTTGAGAGTTGCCTGCTTCCCTTCTTGTGGGAAACACCGTGTGGCCATAGCAACCCCAGCACACCTCGTCTCCCTCCTCACCTTCTTGGGAGAGGCTTGCACACCCTCGGAAACACTTGTTGGTGTGTGGCAGTGTAGAAACTTAAGAAAGGTGAAAGATGATTTGATTACTACACCCATGCATGTGTTCTTACTATATACCATATGAGCCAAGTGTGGTGTGTTCTGTACTGAGCTATTGATTGTGGAATTCAGAGACCTGTTGGGCTTCTCTCATATGACAAAATATGGGGGAGAGGGAGAGAGAGAGGGGGGAGCAAAAGAGGAGAGAAAGATGCATGTAGGCCCTCAATTTGCATTTTCCTTTGTATTCAGTCTGGACTCCAGCCCATGGGAAGGTGCCATCTATCTATTCAGGGTGTTTTTTCCCTTTCTAGAAATACCCTCATAGACTGACCCGCTGGTGTCTTCCCATAGTGATTTTAATCTAGCCAGGTTGGCAATGAAGCTTGCACACTGCCTTTTCTGCCTCCACAGTCCCCTTCGTTGTCTCTGTTGTCAGTCTGAGTCAGCCCTGGGTTCTCACATGATACTGGCTAGGTGTCAATAATAGCCTGTTCACATGCTGTGGAGAATGACGCTTCCTGGCCTCTTCTCTCAGAGCTGAGCAAATGGCCAGTGTCCAGAACGCCCAGAGAGAGAACTCTGGAGACAGAGCAGACTTCTGGAGGATGCGCGGCCAGAGATCCGGGGTCAAGAAGAACATCCGAAAGAGCCGGGAAGACCTGACAGCTGCCGTGTCAGTCAGCACCAAGTTCCCTGCCTACGAGAAGGTTCTGCTGCGGGAAGGTGAGGCAGCTCCATGGGCCTAGGAGAGATCTGTTGAGCTCTGAGCAGTTGTAACCACCGAGTTCCAACTTAACCTATGTCGCCTACACCAAGGGTGTAGTGAGGGAATCATATCCATCAAGGCCTCCTGAGTGGAGGCGAATTCTCGAAATGTAGAAAATAATTTTAACCCTGACACGGAAGTATTTGTGTATTGTCCTCTGCGTAGGGATGCGAAGCAACAGAGTACCAGAGAATAAGTGAAGTTTCTACTAAACTCTGTTTTGCTGGGAAGGGTGTTGAAGGCTTCTAATTCAAGAAAGCACTGGGGTCAGGGTGGAGGTGGGAGACTCCAGTTTCTTTTGCTGAGCTTGAGAAGTGTGGACAGTACCTTTGCCTCTCGCCTGGACATGGTAATCCTGGGTACATGCCTGATAGCTGTTCTCTCTTCCTTTCAGCTGGCTTCAAGAGACCTGTGGTCTTATTTGGCCCCATAGCAGATATAGCCATGGAAAGGCTTGCCAACGAGTTACCTGACTGGTTTCAAACTGCAAGTGAGTCCGCTAATGGAGTTTTGCTCCCCAAGTGTTTGTTTGGAAAGTTTTCTGGCACACGAAAGTTGGAAGAATAATGAATATCCACACGTCCTGCCTGGAGTCACTGTACCATGTTGTCAGATACCCTTTCTCTCCACCCCCTGCCCAGAGACAGACACACCTCCCCCCCTGAAATTGTGTGCTGAGCCAGTTCAGTGTTTAAATTGCCAATTGTGAGACTTTATCCACGAGCATATGTGCGGGTCTTCCTATAACAGGAGTATTCTTTTACGTAAGGAAGAGATTTAATGTTAATGTTACAGTTTGAATGTTGCTAATCTGAACTATTCCAAGAATCGAAACTTTTTGATTGTCACCATGATAGGACAAGTGGAAAATTCCACCCTTGCTCTTCTGCGAAAGATCAGCCTCTAAATGCATATGCACTAAAAATGCTCCATAAATTTACCTTCAGTTAAGCCTAGTGGTGGTGGCACATGCCTTTAATCCCAGTTCTCAGGAGGCAGAGGCAGGTGGATCTCTGTGAGTTCAAGACCAGCCTGGTCTACAAGAGCCAGTTCCAGGATAGGCTCCAAAGTTACACAGGGAAACCGTGTCTCGAAAAAAACAAAAACAAACCAAATAATTACCTTCAGTGTGTATGAGACAGGCATGACAGAAATGAAACTTTTCTTTTTTTGAGCAGGGTCCCTCAGATAGCCCAGGCTGGCCCTAAAATTACGTTGTAGCTGAGGATGACCTTGCATTTCTGATATTCCTGCCTCCATCTCACAAGTGCTGGTATAATGGGAATATGCCACCGTGCTTGGCTAAACCGTGAATGAATCTAGTATTTAGATGTGGGTCTCCTTTTGTCAGATACTTAAATTATGCATGTGTAAATTAAAATAGGTAGCACTTCTGGTCCCAAATATTTTCGTTTTTTTAAATTAAGGCTCATCCGTTGATAGTTAGGACTTTTATATTCCTAGATCCGTCCTTTTAAAAAGAGTTTCTTGGAATATTGATGCTTGGAGAATACGTGCCAGTCGGGGCTAGGCATAGGTTGACCTAACAATTTCTTCATGGTTAGATTTCCATTTACTAGTGCTGGGTTTGTAGCTCAGTGGTATGGCACTTGCCTCATACGAGTGAAACCCTGGTGTTTATATGTGAAACACATGCATACGTGTACACTTGGGCATGTGCACGCACACACACAGCAACACACATGGTTTCAGTTCAATGAGTGGTGTGATCCCATCTCACTGCATGTCATGAGATGATGGCTCGTGTCAGGTGTCCCACTGTGCTGATATTTGGGGCATCTGGTTGTCATTGTTTCCATCAGCATTACTTAGCCCCACCCCCTTTTTCTTTTGCAGAAACTGAACCCAAAGATGCAGGATCTGAGAAATCCAGTGGAGTAGTTCGGTTGAACACTGTGAGGCAAATTATTGAGCAGGTGAGAAAACTCATCAGGAGCCCATATTGTCAGAGAACTGGATTGTGGTTTGGAATAGAATGTGTATTTTAATAAAAATGAGGGGCTGGAAAGGTGGCTCAAAGGTTAAGAACAGTGGCTGCTTTTCCAGAGGACCTGAATTCAATTTCCAGTACCCACATGGCAGCTCACAACTGTCTGTAACTCCAGTTCCAGGGTCTTCAACACCCTCACCCAGACATACATGCAATCAAAATACCAATGCCGATAAAAATAAAAAGGAATCATAAAAATATGTAGAAAATACTAATGATAAAAGCTTATATAAATTGGAGCCTTTTCAACATGTAAGCCAGATGCTGTCCTGAGGCAGAGTTCCTATCATTAAACCAAGTTACGCTTATTAGAGGGGAATATATCTTAGTACCCTGCTGGGTGTCTGAAACCATGGAGAGTACCAACACTGTGTGTGTGTGTGTGTGTGTGTGTGTGTGTGTGTGTATTACAGGTACTTTTTCTTCACATGTATATCTGTGACAATTTAATTTATAAATTGACATGGTGGGAGATAAACAGCAATAACCAGAACCAAGATAGACCATTCATAAGAATATACTCTAATAAAACTTAAACAAATGTGGCCTGTCTCCTCATTCCCACTTAGAACCTTATACTGTCCTCACCTTTTTTTACTCACTGTTGGACTCGGGAGAAACTGGAGGACAAAGCCATGGACTAGGAGGGTTCTACAGTCATTCTCTAAGAAATTTTATCTCAGCCAGGAAGTGGTGGTGCATACCTTTAATGCCAATACTTGGGAGGCAGACTCAGGCAGATCTCTGTGAGTGTGAATGCCAGCCTGGTGTACAGAGAGAGTTCTAGAACAACCAAGGCCACACGGAGAAATCTTGTCTCAAAAAACCACGGGGGCGGGTATCTGATAATATGGAAGTGGATGTAATATGGAAAGAAATATTTTTGGCTTTTTAATTAAATATACAGGGTAAGATATGGCCTTTAATCCTAGCATTTGGAGGCCGAAGGAAGGAGATCTCTGAGATCAGGGCCAGCCTGGTATACATAGTGACTTCCAGCCAAAGCTACACATTTAAATATACACACTCATTTTATCTGGTATAGTCTTTACCTGGGGAAACAAGCCCATTGATAGTATTTCATGTCACGACATGCCATCCTTTCTCCACTTGTGACAGGACAAGCATGCTCTGCTCGATGTGACGCCCAAAGCTGTGGACCTGCTCAACTACACTCAGTGGTTCCCAATCGTGATCTTTTTCAACCTGGATTCCAGACAAGGTGTTAAAACCATAAGACAGAGGTTGAATCCGACATCCAATAAAAGTTCACGGAAGTTATTTGATCAAGCCAACAAGCTCAAAAAAACCTGTTCTCATCTTTTTACAGGTGAGTGAAGTTTAAAAGGCGGTTCGTGCTCAAAATGTGAAATAATCTGGGTGTGGGATATGGAGTCCTGCTCATTCAAGAAGAGTCAGATATTTAGACTTACGGCATTTGTATGTTAAACTTTATGATTTTGATAGCCAGAAATGATTGTAAAGATCCAAGACATGGTAATAACCTGGTCATCTCAATAACGTTAGATTTTCAAGGCTAATGAGTGAACCTAGCTTATCGCCAAGTTCCCATGTCTGTGGTAACTGCATGTTACTTATTGTCAGTGATGCATTGACTGACTGTGGGATAGCCATAGTAACTGACAGTGTCTCCCAAATAGAAACCTGAACACTCTGACAATAAAGATTTAAACATTTGTTACTTCTACTTTTTTTTAGGTGTAATAATACTGTGAATGTGTTTTCCTTCCTTCCTTCCTTCCTTCCTTCCTTCCTTCCTTCCTTCCTTTCTTCCTTCTTCTCTCTTTTTTTTAAAGATTTATTTATTGTGTATACAGTGTTCTGGCATGTTTATACCAAATCTCATTATAGATGGTTGTGAGCCACCATTTGGATGCTGGGAATTGAACCTAGGACCTCAACCAGTGCTCTTAACCTCTGAGCCATCTCTCCAGCCACCCCCCCCCCTTTTTTTTTTTTTTTTTTTCTGAGGCAGTGTTTCTCTGGGTAGCTTTGGAGCCTGTCCTGGAACTTGCTCTGTAGACCAAGCTGACCTCAAACTCACAGAGATCCTCCTGCCTCTGCCTCCTGGAGTGCTGGGATTAAAGGCGGGTGCCACCATCACCCTTTTGTGTTTTCTTCTCTTAAAGATTACCCTAATGTTTTAGAGATACATACCAAATGAAATCTTTATAAATGATCTACTAGGCACCCTAGAATTTGCACAGACAATCTGCAGCGAGAGGAGAAGATAGTAGATAGATTGGCCAAACACCGTGACTCAGATGTGGTGCTGCATACATGAGAGTTTATAGACTGGCCAGGCACTGTGACACAGATGTGAGTGCTGTGTACCTGTGTACATGTGAGTTTATAGAGTGGCCTCTACTTTATCTACATATAAAATCTTCCAAAATTAGGTATTTTTTGAATGCCACAAATAGACACATTGCAGCTATTACTCACGATGGTAAGATGGTCTAAAATATGACATTTTTAATGTACTATCTTCATAGATAAATTGTGTGGGTATGCTATAATAGAGAATTTAAGAGTCACAGTTTTTGTTTGTTTGTGCAATGCTTTATTTTGTAGGAACACTGTACTACCCAGATGCCACTTTTTTAGTCCAGTGACGTTAGAGGCCAGTGACAGTTGTCATCAATCATTGATATTTTGGGAAGATCAAGGTGAATGGATATGTATCCACACTCAGTGTTTACTGTAGTTTAACTTAGCACTATGGTGAGAGTTGTAACTAAGAGAGTGTAACCAAATGCACCAGAGAAGTTGTTCTATCATTGGCTAAAGCCTTATCCATGGGCCACTCCTGTTTTTGGTTTTTTGGGTTTTTTTTTTTTAAAGATTTATTTATTTATTTATTTATTTATTTATTTATTATGTATATAGTGTTCTGCCTGCATGTATCCCTGCAGTCCAGAAGAGGGCACCAGACTACATTACAGATGATTGGGTGCCACCATGTGGTTGCTGGGAATTGAACTCAGGACCTCTGGAAAAACGGGCAGTGCTCTTAACCCCTGAGCCATCCCTCTAGCCCACCACTCCTGTTCTTAGTGAGCCTCTAAACCGAATGTTATAGATCTATCTTTACAGTTTGTGGGGTTTATTTTGCGTACTTACCCTTGTATCTTCCTTCATTTTTACCTCTAGCAGTACTAATTTACTTTGTAGTGGCCATGAACAGCAATGCTAGTCTGACTTGTGTGACGCCTAATCAGTCCGGTAGGAACTTGTACAGGGTCCCAGAACCCATTGTAGTTGAGCCCAGGCTAAAACTGGTTTTCCTGACTACATCTCATGTACCTTACAACCCAGCTAGATGATTCAGATGCCAGAAGTGTGACGTGTTGGTTGGTTATCCATTGTCTAAAGTGCTTACAACCAGAAATCATATTTTAGATTTTGGAGTGGTTTTATGAACATAACTGAGCATTTTAGAGATGAGACTCAAGTCTGAACATTAGATTCATTTCTTTTTCACTGAGTCATAGCCACAGAGCCTATGGGTGGTTTGCTATGATCATTTTAATAATTGTTCTGTGTATGGCAATTTCACAGTGTGGGTTTCTTTCCTTGGGCATTGTGTGCATTCTCTTGACAGTTTCAGATCTTGAAGCATTTTTTAGTTGAGGTTTTAAATTAGCCAGTACTATATTAATAATTCCTCATTTTAATGATGAGAAACGGACTCATTTACTCCCCCTACCCCCCATACTTTTGTTCAAGTCGGCTGAATGGCTGGGAGCTTCCTTTAGAGAGTAAGGTTTTGAGTTTTATGCAAGAATGTGAGAAATCCGGAAGGAGAATCCAGGGTTATGGAAGAAGAACGAAGCTTCTGGAAATTGGACAAGGAGGACAGCTGGCCAAAGGTAGCTGGTACCTCTGGGTGCTCCATGTCCTAGCTGGGAGTCAGCATTGTTGGTTGTGGAGCACAGGCCACAGTCACTGGAGAGATCATACATGTAGAAGGATTTGTCATGATTGTAAAATGCTTGAAGAGAGAAACATGACCGAGGGCAGCATCAGGTCTCAGATTGCCTCTGCCCTCCCTCCCTCCCTCCCTCCCTCCCCTCCCTCCCCTCCCTCCCCTCCCTCCTCCCTCCCTCCCTCTCTTAGAAATTTATTCCTTTTCTGTGTATGGTGTTTTCCCTGCGTGTGTATGTATGTACCGCATTCGAGCAGTACCTGAAGAGACCAGAAGAAGGTATTGGATCCTCTAGAACTGGAGTTATAGTTTGCTACCATGTGGGTGCTGGGAATCAAACTTGGGTCCTCTGGGAGAGCAACCAGTGCTCTTAACCACTGAGCCACGTCTTTAGCTCAAGCACATCCTTTCTGATATAAGATGGCTGAGGAGCAGGAGATCCAGAACTCAAGCTGGGGGTAGGAGTAGACGTACGCTAAGTATTGAAGTCCATCTAGAAAGTGTTTGTCAGCCTTCCTAACGCTGGCACCCTTTAATATAGTTCTCATGTCGTGGTGACCCCCAACCATAACATTATTTTGTTGCTACTTCATAATTGTAATTATGCTGCTGTTGTAAATTGTAATGTAATGTACCTGATACGTGACTCCTGTGAAAGGTTCATGACCCGAAATGATTCAAGACTCACAGGTTGAGAACCACTGATCTAGAACTTTTAAGAGTCCAGATTTCTCAGTATGTTGTCTCTCTGTTTCAGTGAGCTATGTAGTCTTCAGGACAGATGGTACAGGGTTGTAGATAGTTTGGACCAAGAAGCCCCTGTTTCATGCAACTATCTTTTATACGTTTCTTCCAGGCTTGTAAACTTGACTGCTGAAAGCTATGTAGAGACTACCCCAACACTTTTTATTGCCCATTTCACCCCAAGTCTGTCCACAGACTGAGATTGGTGATGTGATTTGTGCTTGAAACACTGTTCTGTTTCTGTTTTGAAAAGAATATTTTGTTCTGTGAGTGTGTGTTTAAAAATATATTTATTTAATTTATGAATATGAATACTCTATCTGCATGTTTGCCTTTATCCCAGAAGAGGGCATCAGATCCCACTACAAATGGTTGTGAGCCACCATGTGGTTGCTGGGAATTGAACTCACAACCTCTGGAAGAGCAGCCAGTGCTCTTGACCACCGAGCCATCTCTCTATCCCTGAAACACTGGTTTTTAAGCATGATTAGCAGAACCAGGAGCAGAATTAGCATTTTCTTTTCTTTTCTTTTCTTTTTTTGGTTTTTCGAGACAGGGTTTCTCTGTGGCTTTGGAGGCTGTCCTGGAACTAGCTCTTGTAGACCAGGCTGGTCTTGAACTCACAGAGATCCACCTGCCTCTGCCTCCTGAGTGCTGGGATTAAAGGCGTGCGCCACCACCGCCTGGCTAGCATTTTATTTTCTATGATTTTAATGCACAGAATCTTTATGAGTTAGTAAGTGGGATTATATTTTATGTCTTATGTGGTCTTATTAGCTCAGTATCCTAGTCCCTGTTTCTTTTTTATATAGTAATAAGAAAACTTTCCCACAGAAGAGATTTTAATTGTGACAATATTAAAATCTTTTCCATTATGAGCTTTGATATACTCTTAATTAAGACACTTTATTCAGACTTGCTAAAAAGCAAGTTGGCTTGTCAAAATATTTTAAAGAGCCTGTATACTCTTTCTCAATGAAAATATTTAGTATAAAATACACTTATGCATGTATATCATAAAAATGAAATTTCAATTGCATGTGTTCTTAGGACCTTCAAAGTGCTCGGTTCATGGTTTAATGACTGTTGTGGTGACTTTATGGACTTAGAGACCCAAACTAGGCCACCTTTGTGATAAATTGTGGCATGTTAAAGTACCATGAGATAGTCTGGCTATTTCATTGTTTTCCAAGCTTCATTAAAATGAAGTGTTTGGTGTTCAACTCTGGGAGGTGCTTATAAGTGCTATTGCTGTAATTATTATCGTTCAATGTCACATGACAGAAAAATGTTTCTCTTTGTGTGGTGATTTTTGTTTGTTTGTTTTGGTCATTATTTAGTCTTTGAAAAAGCACAAGGGGAAAATGAGTCTTTTACCAATTGAGGAAAACCCAAATTGCAGAATGTAATACTTTGATTAGGAGAGTGTAGGGAATGTTGAGCATAGGAAGGAAATGGGCTGAAAAGTGGTTTGCTTATTTAGCTGGTGTCTGGCACCTGAGTGTTAAGGTGGCTACAGGATAGCCTTTCTGAGATGTAATTTGTGTACTATACCATTGACCCATTTGAAGGGCCTGTTTCAGTTCCTTCAGAGTTGTGTGACCTGTAGATGGAGTTTTCCTGTGCCAGCGGCTGCTCCCAAATAGTCACTCAGAAACTTAATATTAATTGTAAATGCCCAGTCAATAGCTCAGGCTTGTTACTAGCTACTGTTACATTTAAATTAACCCATATTTCTTATCTATGCTTTTCCACATGGCTTTTCTCAGAACATCATGTCCATCTTGCTTCTCTCTACATCTGCTGGGGACTCCTGACTTGCCCTTCTTCCTCCCATCATTCTCAGTTTGGCTCTCCCACGTAACCTTATCTTGTTCAGCTATTGGCCAATCTGCTTTTTTATTAACCAATGAGAGTAATACATATTCACAGTGTACGGAAAGATTATTCTACAGCAGTATCATTACAGTAACTTTTAGATAGAAACCTTATCCATTAGCAATCACTTTCAGTTTTCTCCCAACCCTTCCAGCTTACATGGTGCCTTTTGGTGCCTCTGTCACTAGAGGTGGGAAGGTACTGCCCACACAGGCCAGGGCTGGGCATGGCTGCCGTGAGGGTATGAGAATGCTAGCAGGGACATTGGCAGCAGGATCCTCTCATAATTTTAGTGTGTGAATCCGATACTACCTGAGTGGGACCTAGGAAATTAGCTTCGATGGAACTTTTATATCAGTGTTCCAGCACTTGGTTCTCTTGAAACTCGGGTTTTCTCACATTCATAATGGCAGGAGGCACAAATATGTCTTTTATATTTCTTAGAGAGCACCCTTAACTTGAGGTTTTCTTTGTGATGAATTCATACTGTATCAGACAGCTCTTAATAGAATCCTGTGAAGGGCCACTTAACATTCTTTATACATCTATTACAAGTCACTTGTTTTATTCCTAGGGTGTACAGCCTCACTTCTATATTTACATCTTAGATCATATTTTAGCTTTGATTACACCAATCTTTGTGAAGTACCGTAACAAGGATTCAAAGAATGCATGGCATCAAGGTTAATTTCTCTGGGCAGTCCAATGTGTCAGTTTAGTCTGACGCTGTGAATAATTAATATCTAAGGAAATCCTAACCTCATTCATGATTTTCCAAGGTCAGAGGTGGAAATTTTTCAAATTTTCAAGCCAGGGTCGTATGTATCCCCAGGCTGGCCTCAAACTTACCTTGTAGACAATGATGATCTTGAACTTTAGATTTCCCCTGCCTCTACCTCCAAAGGAGGTACAGATGTACATCACCATACCTGGTTTCAAGATTAGAATTTCTTAAATGAAAGAAGGCCAAATTTAATTAAAAGAAAACTTGTAGCATAGTTACTCAGAAATTTTGTGTAGCCATTAATGATTCATTTGGCTTTAGAAATTATATATACCACCATGCCTTCTAATAAAGAGTTATATATACCACCATGCCCTTTAATAAAGAGCCATGGAAGCATAAATTAAAAAAAAATTGTAGTGGGGTGGTGGTGGCATATGCCTTTAATCCCAGCATTTAGGAAGCAGAGGCAGATCTCTCTAAGTTTGAGGCCAGCCTGGTCTACAGAGTGAGTTCCAGGACAGCCAAGACTGTTACACAAAGAAACGCTGTCTTGAAACTGCCCCACCCCCAAATCAGTTGTAGTCTATCTGCAACCTCATCATTTACATTTTAGATCATTTTTATATTAATATAATGTTGTGTGTGCGCGTGCGTGCGTGCGTGCGTGCGTGCGTGCGTGCGTGCGTGCGTGTGTTATGTCCATCAGGCTAGTTGGCATTGAGTGCCCAAGATCCACATGTCTAACACTTCCAGTGCTGGGGTTATAGGTACACACAGCCATGCCCAGCTTTTTATACAGGAGGTTTAAATCCACGTCCTCCAGCTTTCACAGCAAGTGCTCTTACCGGATGAGCTATTTCTCCAGCCCCGTTTAGACCATTTAGATCCCACTTACTGTTTTGGAGCAGTTTTGCTTGCCTGGTTTATCTTCACTACATCTGTAAATACAGATTGTGAAGACTGGATGCATGTCATGTGTCTCTTAGTATCTTATGTCTGTGCTGCAACTTGGTGTCTTTACATGGGCTGTGTAGGTAAGGCAACAGCCCAAGCTGCAGACTCAGAAAACGATTTTCCAAGTTTGCCCTCAGGTTTCTTTATTTGCTTGGTGTGAAGTGTAAGACTCATTCATCTCGCCACTTACCTTGTTTTTTGCCTTTTCTCTGATTAAAAATACCCTGACAAAAGCAGCTCCAGGGAAGAATTTCTGAATCCACCTGCTTCCCTCCAAACACTGACTGGATGAATAAGCCGGGCAGGACCTGGCTGTTGTGGTCTCCCAGACACTGGATACTACAAACGGTGCCCAACGTGAGACTACTACAGTCACTCTGGAGATTGATGCTGACCTTTTTGTTTACATTCTTATAGCTACAATTAACGTGAATTCGGCCAATGATGGTTGGTTTGGCAGCTTGAAGGACAGCATTCAGCAGCAGCAAGGCGAAGCAGTCTGGGTCTCTGAAGGAAAGGTATGTGGTCTAGATTTGCTGCTGTGAGGTGAGAGTCTGTGTTCTTGATGCTTCCTCCAGAGGGCAGTGAATGTAGTAAACCATGAACAAATAGGAGTCAGCGTGTTCTTCAAGTTGGAATGTTTCTAATTCTCCAAAAAAGCAATAAAGTGAAGAGACTTTGCAAGGCAGAACATGATGAATGCTGGTCTACATTCACTTCCCCTCTACTTTTAACGTAGCAACTAGAATTGCATTCCAAGTACTCTAATCAGAGCTTACAAGTTCTCCATCCTAATGCCACACCGTACTAAGGACATGGGAAACTTGGAGTGGAGATGAGAGGCAAGGTTGAGAACCATGGGGAAGGAATGCAGTTTAAAATGATACTAAGTGAAGCACTAACAGCTGGAATTATGTGCTTAGTAAAGAGATCGGTGGAGAACGCATCCCAACTCTGAGTTTGAAAGCACTAATGATCTTTTCTAGCCATTTCAAGTTGGATAGCATCCAAATCTGTAGAGATACCTGAATACACAGGTGTGCTGTGGGAAGAGGAGAGTTGAGCACCTGGGATCCCCTTCATTCTAGGAGCGTTTACTCCAGCTAAATTGAGGTAGCTGGTGATCCTTATAGTGACTTTTTGGTGGAATGGACTGTCTTGCTCCCTGGGACCTAGATGTTTAGTTGGCGAATCTAGCATCTGCCAAATGCTTGTAGTCACCACAGCTCCCTGGAGAGGACAAGTTGAATAGGATGTCGCATTTGTCCTCAAGGTTCTGAGAATATTTTTGTCCTAGTCCTGGGGATTTAACCCAGCTACTGCTGAGAAACATCTGAGAGTCTTGGAGATGAGTAGGGACAGGGGTCAGCAGAAAAGCTGCAGAGAAGCTGATCCCGGAAGACCAGCAAAACAGGGAAGCTTGGCTCAGCTGGCCTAGAGGATGCACTGTAGCAAGGATAGATTTCTGTCCTTGCTAGGAGGGTCTTCAGTTTGTGTCCCTGTGCACAATTAACCTAGGGTCAACATCCCAAAGTCAAGTGATAGCGAGAAACTAAAGGTTCCTTCCCTGCTGCTAGCACATGTCAAGGTTTCCAACAGTTGGCTCATCCCTTGGGAGTTTTCTTGAGTCCCCACTCCCAGGAGCCATGCCAGATCCCACTCACCCTTCAAAACAAATTCCTCTAGATGGAAGGGATGGATGATGACCCTGAAGACCGCATGTCCTACTTAACTGCCATGGGCGCGGACTATCTGAGTTGTGACAGCCGTCTCATCAGTGACTTTGAAGATACCGACGGCGAGGGAGGCGCCTACACTGACAATGAGCTGGATGAGCCAGCTGAGGAGTCCCTGGTGTCTTCTATCACCCGCTCCTCAGAGCCGGTGCAGCACGAGGAGGTGAGGCGAGGCACAGCACACTCTGGGCAGCTTGATGCAGGCTGTGAGGCCATGAGCAGGAGCAGTGTTCACTGTGGGTGCTGTAGAGAGTATCTTCAAGGATTGGAGCAGAGGATGGCTAGAAAGGCCCACTGGGAGTCAGCGCCTACATCGTTGTGGCTGTGGTCCCTGGAAAGTGGAGCCAGAACATGGCATTGGAAAAGGTTGAGTGGTACAACTCACCACTCTCTTGTCCTCAGGAGTGGTGCATAAATATTGGCTTTATGTGCCAACTGTCCAAATTATAAGTGGAACTTTATGAATATGTTATTGCTATATTTGCTTGTAACCTTTGATTAGGCCTCTCTCTGTACTCTTAGGAGCCCTGCTTTTCTTCTCCCCTTGACCTTTAACTTCCTAATGTTATTAGAGTTCCTGCGTGTTTCCCCATCAGTTTCCTTCTGTCTGTATTTCACTTTTTAAATGGACTTTATACATCTGCTCGGACACACCGTGTATCCACTAGCTTACACAGTCCTCCAAACTGTATCAATGGGCACTAACTTAGGGTGGAGGGATTATTCATTACACCTCCAAGAACATTGGAATGATCATCTTTGTGGGCAAGATTATCTAAGCACATTTGGGTTATAGTTGTTATGGACTACCCTTTAGTAGGTTAACTCATTCCAGGAAATGATAAATGAGATAGAAATATCCCCAAAATAAATAGCCTAACACACACACACACACACACACGCACGCACGCACGCACGCACGCACGTGCACACACACAGAGTATCAATGTATAGTAGATAAGTAGTAGAGAGTAAATTAATGTCTGCAGATATAGAAAGAGCTAATGCTTAGAAATACTGCTGGTATTGACACAGACCTTTAGATTTTAGGAATATTTTGGTTTGTTTCTTTCTACCTTTAAGGGTAGAGCCTGCTGCCTTGTATTCAGCCAGTTTAGTGTGTTACGTCCTGAGCTTTCTCTAGCAAAGGATGGTTGGTATCTCTGTTTGCAGTAGGAAAGGATTGCCTTGGCTAGTCAGCATCTCTGTTTCCTTAAGTTTTCAGAAATCCAGCAGAGCAGAGGGCTGTCTTCTCTCTGCTTGGATGCTCTTGGTGTGAATGAACCTTTATGTTTTGTAGAGTATAAGGAAACCCAGCCCAGAGCCACGAGCTCACATGAGGAGGGCTGCTAGCAGAGATCAACTTAGGGATGGTAGCCCGCCCCCAGCATTCAAGCCAGAGCCGCCCAAGGTATGTGGCTGGGAAACCCAGAATGGGAAGGAGGAGAACACAGGTGCCTTGGAGCCCATGGGGCAACCATGGGGACATACACAATGAGACAATGTTGGACTTAGCCTGTGCTCAGTGAGAGCTTTTCCTTCAGGCCATTGAGTGAGCCTGAAAATCGGGGATGTGTGAAAGACAAGCATGAAAGCCACCATCAGGAAAAGTGTATGATTATAGGATTCATAGAGAATAAGTTATTTCATATATTATTATTTATTCAGTTATTTATGTATTTATGTATTTCTTTATTTATTTTTGGGTAGAGAAAGTGAAATGTGGTCAAAGGCTGCATGCTACAATCACCAGTCTTCTGGTGTTTTTCTTTTTCTACCCGTTTAAAGTTTTCTGCCCACAATCTAATTTGGATACACCAGAGGATGCTCACTGGTGATCTGCTAAGAAAACAGGCATGGCTGTTGTCTAGAATGTCTCTCACTATAAGAGCATCTTAATGTATTGAATTAAAAAAGCATTATCTAGAACAGAATAACATAAGGGCTCCAGGGTATAAGTCATGTGGTTTGTTGTCCCAGAACACCATCAGCCTATAACGAAAGGCTTTTCCTTATAGCTCAATACAATTTTTTGTAACTCAATCATTTAGATGAGAAGAAAATGGTGATTATGAAAACCATCAGCAGTAATTAGTAACTTTACGGAATTTGACACTGAAGGTCTGTAGTGGGGCTAGAATTGAATGTGAAGGAGAATGGCTGCTGGCATGGTATTCTGCCTACCTACCCCCCCCCCCCACTTCCGCTTGACTTCATTGTCCCACAGCCAAGCACAGGCCTCACTCTTTGGCTCAGACTCCTACCCTCCATGCAGCTTGATCTCAGAAAAGCCTACTTTTTCATTTCCAAAATTGATTTCTTCTGAGGTCTTTTGTGAGATTCCAATCTTCTCTAATATGAAATTATGTTGGTCTGTTCTACCTCTAGCTGTTACTGGCTACCCCACATCTGCCAGCACTTCTGCCATCCTCAAGGAGGGCTCAAGATGCCTGACCAGTGGCTGTTGGCTCTGTCATATTTGGTTCTTTGTAAAGATGGTTATATTGCCCACCTTTGGAAACTGATCAGGAAACACAATGCATTAAATCACTAATGTAGTTCTGAAAATGAACTAAAAGCCCAAGGTCATAAGGCATACCATTGCTCTTTGCAGGCCAGAAACCAGAACAGAGAAGAATCCTACGACTCCTCCAAGTCAAACACCTCTGCCATGGCTGCCAGTGGAATCCCGGGGGGGTCTACCAGAGGGTGTCCTCCCCCTATTGCAGTGAAACCTGCTTCCGGCCGATCCATCCTGAAGCCTTCCACTCCTGTCCTTGCGCCTGAGAGCGAGGAGGTGGAGGAGAGCACCGAGGAGCAGGACGGTGCTCCCAGATCAGTCCTGGGCAGAGTGAAAATATTTGAGCAGATGGATCACAAGGCAAAATTACAGAGGATGCAGGAGCTCCAAGAAGCACAGAATGCGAGGGTAATTGTTTTAAACTACCAGAGTATCTTAGCCTTCCCCCTGAGAGTTTTCAAGATGTGTGCTCTCAGTGTAGCAGTGCGTACCCCTTTCCCCACTGCTAGGATCATGCCAGGCAGTCAGTCATATGCACAGTTCTGTGCGCCTCTTCCAGATTGCCTGCCATCAGCATATCCTGTTTGTTTCCAATCAAGGAAGCCTCATAGAGCTGGGTGTGGTGGCCCATGCCTTTAATCCTAGCACTTGGGAGGCAGAGGCAGGCAGATCTCTGTGAGTTTGAGGCCAATGTGAGTGTAATCTACAAAGTGAGTTCTGGGACAGAGCTATACAGAGAAACCCTGTTTTAGAAAACAAAACAAACAAGTAGAAAGAAAGAAGGGAGGGAGGGAGGGAGGGAGAGAGGGAAGGAAGAAAGGAGAGAGAGAGAGAAAGAAAGAAAGGAAGGAAGGAAGGAAGGAAGGAAGGAAGGAAGGAAGGAAGGAAGGAAGGGAAAAACAGAAGCCCTAACAGTCCAGATGAGCAAACTTCAGTTCTCTGTTCTTCAGAACTGTATGTCCTGGTTTGGGACAGAGAGTGAGCGTCAGTACTCCTCAAAAGTTATTTAATCTGGAACATGGGAGGTGGTTATGTGAGGTCCGCAAGTCTCATACACATTCCCAGATTTGCCATAGGATATTAGCAGCCATTGGGCCTATGGGCTGTAGTTTTTGAGCTGTTTAAAGTTTTGAAATGCACATGAAACATTTCAGTATCAAAGAACTTGAGTGATACCAGACTTGGGAGTCCCACTGTTGCTCCAGCAGCTTGGAGGCTGGGGCAAGAGAATCACTGGAGCCTAGAGAATTGGAGATTAGCCTGGGTGACACAGTGAGACCTGCCCTCAAAGGAGGAGACAGAGGCAAGGCAGGCTTTTCTTCACCCCCTCTCCCTCTTGAGACCTTGCTGGTGTCGCGCAGGGTGACCCAGGCTCAGAACATGCTCCGGCTTTAGGCTCCTGAGTAGTTAGTTGGGCTGTAAGTCCTATGTAACATCAAAGTTTCCGTTTTGGCCACTTTTAAGCGGGCAGCTCAGTGCCATAAAAAGTACATTGGCATCACTGTGCAGCCATCACCCTGTGGGCGCACGCTCAGGAACTTGATCAGTTCCCTAGTGAAACTGCACTCAGTTAACAGTGGTCCCCATTCCCTCCTGCAGCCATGGTTTAGGGGGTTCATGTACATGGAGTCATACTGTATTGGTTCCTTTTGTCAAATTAGTTTATTTAGTGTAATATCTCAGGGCTCCTCCCCATGCTTCGGTCCTCACCATTGGCACATCCCATGAGACCTACCAGCCATGGAAACAGGCTGCCATCTATTTTCCTTTGTCTGGAAATGAACTGGGAGAAAAGGTGGTAGGATGTGGGGGTGGGATAGGGCCTTCAGGTGACCAGCGAGAGAACCACATAGTCGTCCCCTCACCTTCTGTTTCCTACCTACTACAGATTGACCGCTCTCTCCTTCTGTTTCCTACCCACCACAGATTGAAATTGCTCAGAAGCACCCTGACATCTATGCTGTTCCTATCAAAGCCCCAAAGCCTGATGCTGGTTTGCCCCCGCACATGAGGTAAGGGCTGCTCAGTGCAGGTAGGCCAGAGGAGGAGGCTTCTCCAGCATTGGGATTTGAAGGGTTTGCTCTACCCAGAGGGCAGAGCAATGGATTCCCTTCCCAGGCTGACTGCACCTTATCCTGTCAGTCAAACTTAACTATTAAGATTGCAGAGCCAAAAGGTGGACAGAGGCAGGCGGATCTCTGTGAATGCCAGGACAGCCAGGGCTATGTAGAATCAGAAGTTTCTGGTCACTTGCCTTGTGTGACCAATGCCTTCTGGCACATTGGAGCCTTACATGTTAGGAGGGCACATGAGCACAGTTTTTAGGGCTTAGGCTTCTCTTGTCACTAATGTTTACAAGCTTTTAGCCAAGCCCCTTAATTCCTTTGTATCACCATGCACAGTTGGGTCGCTTGTGCCAGACTAGGTCTGAAGGACTATGCTGGGCATTATTGTCATCCTGTGAAGATCTCAAATTGAGTTGTTTGCTGCTCCTGGAAGCTAGAGTCTTGTTTTAAAGCACTAAAAAACTGGACGCACGATGATTACTATTTGAATGCCAACCCACTTGACCAAGTTGACCCTGACAGACAAAACTTGGTATAATTGATTTGACACTGGCAGAGATCTCTCTACCGAGTGGGGTTGTAGTGGGGAGCAGAGTAGTGCAACAGGTATGGTCTTCCTATGTTAGTTCAGACAACATATACCTGCTCAACTAGGCCTTGGCCTTGACCTGTACCATATCTCTTCCCCTCTCAGCCTGTGAACCTGAAGAAGGACCAGCAGTGCCCTGGCTGGTGGTAGTAGAAAGTGCTCAGGGCTCAGGAAGTGATCAGCCTGCTGGGTTCATAGCTTCAGTAGCCTCGTGGGCAACCAGGCAATGCAGGCTTTTTGTAACACCCTCATTTTCTTAGCTCTAGACCTCCAGAGCCACAGAAATCTCCGTCCAGACTCTACCACGACACGAGCTATGGCAGTGATGCAGAGGAGGAGGAATACCGCCAACAGTTGGCAGCGCACTCAAAGCGTGGTTACTACAGCCAGCCTTCCCGGTACAGAGACACAGAATTGTAGATGGCTGTGTGTGGACTCCTGGGAGGCCAACCTGGAGATCTCCAGTTAAAGTGCACTGCAGAGATACTGTGGGGACCCAGGTGACAGACAGCACGAATTACCAACTGAAGTCTCTGTGTGTGGGACTGGGGTAAAGCTGAGTATGATTTTTTTTTTTCCACTCAGAATGAAGAGAAACACTACAGTCTGACACTGTTACTTGCTTTGGTGTGGACCAAAATCTGTATTAATCTCTCTGTATTTTTAATATGTATATTAAGGAACAATAACTATTTTTCCTCATTCATAGATGCCTTCCAACACTGCTTCAACATGAAGCAAATGTGAAAAATAAGTAAAAAGAATATATCTCAAACTAAATCCAGAAGTATTTTATTACAACTCTCTAAGTGCCTTTGAGAAGCTGTGTCTTAAGTTTTCTTCACTGAACCTTATGCAAAGCTATAATGGACTAAAACTGTATTTTGACTAAATTTTTTTTATACCAGGTTTGCAGCCGTAACTGCCCTCTGCATCATGCCATCTTTTCAGGGCATTGTCTTTATAGTATTTTCCATAAATTCTTACTGTACATAGGACAGTTACACTTGGTAGTTTGGTTGTCAGTGCTACATAGCTCAGAGGCTAAGAAGTTAGTCTAGAGTTTTTATTGTTGTTGTTGTTGTTTGTTTAAAACCATGTGCTCCACCAGCAGATACTTGAGAAAAGGGTATTTTATTTCCTTTATATCAGTGTATGTACTGACATCAAGCAGTTTTATAATTTAATAAAAAGGAGTACATTATAATGAGCTTTGTGGTGAATTTCTACACACCTTCCTTTTGGGGCAGTGTTGGGATGGAATTCAACGTCCTATTGAGTGTAGACGGAGTATACCCTGATCTTCTTGATTTATTTTAACTAAAATCTTTTAAAAGATCGTGTGTGAATGTTTTTCCTGTATGCACTACCTGTGTACCTGGTACCTACAGAGGCCAAAGAGGGCAACAGATCCTTCTAGAACTAAATTAGGGGTGGTTGTGAGCCACTACAGGGATGCTGGGATTCAAACCTGGGTTCTTTGCCAGAACAAGTGGTCTAAACCACTGAGCCAACTGTCTAGTCCCTCTGTCCTGTGTTGAAGACCTTTACTTCAGTTGATCACACCAGTGAGAACTTGTTCATTCTTGAAAGCTGGGGAATAGAGACACATGAAGAATAAAGTAAGTTACCCCATCACAGCCCTGATCATTTTTGGGTGTTTCCTCCTGTAATTCATACTTGTCTGTTTCCTGTTTGTTGCTGGCTGTGCACTTCTGTCCCCTATTCTTTCTTCTTCATATTACATCAAGAATGGTCCCCTCACTCCACATGTCCATTGTGACTGACTGCAGACTAATCTTGCCCATGCTTTCTAAGAGAACACTCTCCTGCTGGCTGTTTCCATCATGTCCATTTCTCCCTCTATTACATTAGATGTTATCTAAGCCATACTTTGTGAGCCAGCCATCATCCACGAGCTCTCTCCTGAGGGTAGATGCTCAGAAGCGCTATTAGCAAGAGGAAGCAGTGGGGTATTTCTAGGGCTTATGTTTACTACTAAATTGCTTCCTAGAAAAGCCTATCTGTTTTCACATTCACTCTTGAAAGAATAACATAGGTGTAAAATAGAAATGCTGCAGGGTAGGAACCTAAGCTCGTATGAATCAAAGGTGCACAGAATTTGGGAGAAGAAGACTGAAGAGGACGGGCTCAGTTAAGTGTCCTTTATGTTGTGATAGACTTGTCAATGGTAAGCTTTAGTTTTGATGGAGTTAGAACTGGGGCTTAGTGAATTATGCTCTAAACATGTCCTTTTTTTGTGCTGTGACTCCAAGCCATTGATTGTTTCAGCTTGATTTTCTGAGCAGCCCTCAAGTTCTCAGCAGGCACTGACTAAAAGGCACTCTTTCTATTAATAAAAGCCACTGTCTGTGAACAGACGGAAATGTATACTGCTTAAATCCGGGATGACTTACTGTCCCTTCCTCCTTTAAATACAGGAACAAGAAGCCATCTGGGAAACCCATTTAGAGGAGGTAGGAGGCTTCCCTGTAGGCGCTGGCACAGGCTAGCATCAGATGCATTAAGTGATGAAGACAGGCAGTGTGTCTGGTCCCTGGAATGGCCATCGGTGCCCAGTGACCACCAGTCCTATTCATATACACCACTTCCTATTCATATCCTGCTTTGTTCTGGGGAGGACACAAAGCTCCCTACAGTTTGTTGGAGTTGTGAAAACAGTGGTGCTAGGCAGGTGAAGAAAGGGGAGGAGTACGTGAGACAGACTGGGGAAGTGAACTTTGAGTGAGGGTGGTGTTCACTCTGCTGTAGCTCTATGGGTCTCGGGCAGAGGGGTGGGTGAGGAATTTTCTCCATTGTTTTTATTCTGTGAGTTCCCAAATGGCCACAAGGATAGGAGAGACCCCCCCACTTCCTTTTTTTTTTTTGTTGTTGCCATTTTGTCCTTTGAGATTGATCTCACCATGCAGTCCAAGCTGTTCTAAAATGTCATACCTCCTGCCTCAGCCTCCTGAGTGTTCGGATTCTAGGTGTGTACCAACCACTGTGGCTGGCTTGGGTGGTCTGTTTCTTACTATGTTCTTTTATGGGGGGCAGTAGCACAATTCTAAAAGACCTCTCAGAATTTCTTGGAGAAGGGACCGGCAATGTGTGAAGCAGCACTCTTATAGTCTGGCTCTATCCTGAGATCTCTGTCCTGACTTTGCATCTGTCTGGGATGCATGGCTGGGAAGGAAGATCTCTACTGGATAAATGATCCTAGGAGATAGGGGTTGCACTCTGAGAACAGATGTCTGAGAACAGAGGAGATGAGAGTGGAGAAGAGAGTAATTGTATTCTGGAAGAAAGTCGGTGAGAGCTGGCTCTGGCAGGCAATTCCTATAACCCTTTCTTAATTTATGTCAAGCTGTTCTTTCCTGCTTTAATTGCCTGCTGTCTGTATCCCTGCCATTCTAAACACTTCCATTAGAGACCACAAGAAGGGCAGAAGGGAGGGCTTTGCTAAAGGATCTGTGGGAAACACTTACACATTGCTCACCCCCATTAGCAGCTTGGGAAATAGGAATTACTGCAAGTTGGTTTGGTGGGTTTTAAATGGGAGATACTGGTTCAGAATGCTTTCCAGTGGGCAGCCAGTGTCTTTGAGTCCAAGTCAAGTGTGTGATTCTCTGATTAAATCAACCTAAGGGTGTTTAAAAATAGCAGTGACCTGGGTATAGTGGTTGTGGTGGTTAGCGTTGTCAGTTTGACAGAATCTGCTGGGTGTGTTCCTGTGGGGGCTGATGGAGAGATGAGCTTCTGGGAGTTCTTGTGGGGGCTGTATTTTAATTTTGTAGGGATATCTGCCCACTGTGGGTGGTACCATTACCTGGATGGGATCCTGGACTTTATGGAGAAGGCCAGATGAGAGCTCACAAGATTTCTGTTTCCTGGTTGTGGGTGTCCAGAGGTCATGGAAGGAGAATGGGAGTTTGAATATAATCAAAATATGTTGTATACACACATGAAACTGGCAAGAATAAAGAAGTTTTAAAAACAAAGCAAAATAAAAACAGAATGTTGAGTCAGAACGTGGAAGTCACAAATCCAGTCTGACCCCAAGTTCACACTACGGTGGTGTGAATAAGAATCGAACCCATAGGCTTAGGTTTGCATGTTTAGTCACCAGGAAGTGGTACTGATAGGAAGTGTGGCCTTGTTGGAGGAAGCGTGTCATTGGGGGTGGGCTCTGAGGTTTCAAAAGCCCAACCCAGGTCCAGTGGCTCTTCCCGTTTCCTGAGGATTCAGATGTAGACTTCTCAATGACTTTTCCAGCACCATGTCTTCCTGCATATGGCCATGCTCCCTACCATAATGAAAATGGACTAAACTCCAAATCTGTAAGCAAGCCCCAGTCAAATGCTCTCCTTTATAAGAGTTGCTGTGGCCATGGTGTCTCGTCACAGCAATAGAACGCTAAGACAGATCCCAAGTTTCTTCTCTTCTTGTGATCCCTGGCCTGCAGAGGCTGCTCAAGAGGCTATGGATCAGATTCTCAAGTCAAAGGGATTTATAGCCAGACCCCTGGTGTGTCAGTTGCGGTTTGAGCGAGTTACCCTAATGTTTGAGCCTTGCTTTTCTCATTTATGAAATTGGGGAAGAAACTATATAACACCGTGGCATGAGTCTTTATGGCCATGCCATTGCCCTCACTCACCACCCCTTCTTGCATCTGTGGCCTTTGTCACACCTCATTAGTTTCAGGAAAAGGGTCAGAATAAGTTCCCCAATCCTTAGCTTTGGATTTTTTTTTTTTTTTTTTTTTTTTTTTTTTTGGCTGTTACCTTCTTTTACTATCACAAATAGCTGAGGAAAAAGAGAAAGGAAGAAAGAAAAGAAAGATGTTTGAGCCCATAGTTTTGAAGGTTTCATTCTATGACCAGGAGACTCTGTTGCTCTCAGGCCAGTGGTAAAGCCTCACGTCATGCAGGGAACACAAAGGCAGAACAATGCTTCTGTCCTCAAGTTCAGGGAACAAGAGTGAGGTGGGGCCTGAGTTGCATAGTCTCCTTTGAGGTCATGATTCTTGTAATATGAAGACATCCCATCAGGACCCGCCTCTTAAAGGAGCCACCAATTCCCAACAGTACCACCCTGGAGATCAAACCCCTTAACATTTGAGCCTTAAGGGAACTTCAAAGTCCAAACTATGGCACCCTATGACTTACTCTCTTGTCCCTCTGTTGTCAGCCCATGAATGGAACTGTCTCAGCTGATGAAATTACGGAAGAGACAGGTGAAGCAAAACTAGTCCAGCTGTCTTGATTGAGATCAGCCCACCTGTGTGTATGGAGAACAATTTAAGCCACTGAGTTCCGGGGCATTAGGCAACAATAGCCCACGAGATTCCCCAGATCCTTATTCCTACAAAACTTGCTTGTGTTCCAGATGCAGGAGAATGCTTGAGCCCAATACACTCCTGGTTTTCTGATTTTCTATCTTCTGGGAAAATCTTCTTTGCCATTTTTAAAAGCCCCTGTGATGGCTAATCTCCTTCATCAACTTGACACACTTGGGAAGAGAGAAGCTCAATTAAAGAATTGCCTCTGCGCATGGTCTTGATTAGTGAGTCATGTGGGAGGGTCCAGCCTGCTGTGGGCAGTACCACTTCTGGGCAGGTTGTCCGGGTTTGTATAACAAAGCTGGCTGAACAGGCACAAAGGAAGCAGAAGTTCCTTCATGATGTCTGCCTTAGCTCCTGCTTCCAGGTTCCTGCCTTGATCTCCTGCCCTGGAATCCTGCAGTGATGGACTGTGACAGGTAAGCTGAAATAAACCCTTTCCTCTCCACGTTGTTTTTGGTCAGTGCGTTTGTCACAGCAATAGAAAGCAAAGTAGGACATCACTATTTACCCTTCCAGGTTCAGCTAGTGCACGTGCTAGCACAGCTTCTCTGATTTCTCCAGTCAGACTGACCATCAGCTCCTTCAGTTCACTATGAAGAGAACCGTGAGATGTTAAGATAGTAGAAAGAACATCAAAGGAACTAAGTAGTATAAGTCATTTAGTTAGGAATATTGGCGTTTGGGTGTGGAAGAGATAGCTCAACAGTTGCTGTTTTTTGTGGAGGACCCAGGTTCCATTCCCAGCACCCACGTGGCAGCTCACAAACACCCATAACTGCAGTTCTAGGGGATCTGTCTGAGCTCTTCTGACCTCAGTCAGCATCAGGCACTCTTGAGTTAGTGCACATACATCTGTGTAAGCAAAACACTGACACACAAGTTAAATCGAGAGAGAGACAGAGAGAGAGAGAGAGAGAGAGGAGAGAGAGAGAGAAAAAAACATTGGCATACAAATTCTGAGTTACATACAACATTGCTTAATGTCCTGCAGAAATTCTTTGTGTCTTTCAGACAAAAATCTGCACATCAGTGTTTAAGTCTAGGAACTTGGATCAATAGTTACAGCATCAGTCAATCATTATGTGAGTCATTATACTGAATAATCTCACAGACAATCTGTGGCTCATTAAAAAAAATCAATTCTTTGCATTTGGATTATGGCAGGAAGTAATGCTAATTAAAAATATTTGCTGCATGTCTCTGTAGATGGACCCAGACACTGTGAACTGACTATGATTTATTCTCTGCTTTTGAGAAGTTCACAATATAGATGCTCTTGTGCCTGATTCTTAGAGTTTGATATTTCCTGAGCTGAAAATTGCTTTGTTTTTAGAGCAGCCCTGCATAGTAGGAGTCAAAGCAATTTCCGGCTTGTGAATCCAATTTCCTCTCTCCCTATCTAGAGGCCTTTTCTGGAAGGTTTCTTGAGATAGTTTGCTGAACCTATTGTTATGGTTTCCTTTAAAAATTGTAAAGCATCAATGTGCTTTCAAGAACCTAGTTTACAATATGGCAAAATATTTTTTAACAGCCATGGAACAAATCTAGTTCATGAACATGAATTTCTTGGCCTACATGGAACAATGAAGTTTATAATGAAGGGCTGGTGAGATGTCTCAATGGGTAACAATACCTGTTGCCGAATCTGATCATAAGTTCTATTCCTGGGTCCTACTTGGTGGAAGAATAGAGAACCAGCTCTCACAAATTGTCCTCTGACCTCCACATATGCACGATAGTTCACATGCATGCTCACGTATATACACAAAATAAAAACAAAAAAATTTTTAAAGATTTATTTTGATTTTAAGCATATGGGTGTTTTGCCTACACAAGTCTGTGTAGCACAGGCACACAGTGTCTGAAGAGACTAGAAGAGGACGTCAAACCTTTGAAATGAGTTACAGATAGTGAGCCAACGTGTGGGTTCTGGGAATCGAACCCTGGTTCTCTGAAAGAGCAACAAGTACTCTTAACCACAGAACCATCTTCAGCCCTTACAAAACGTTTTTACTGGAAAATTCGATTTAAGATAATAGCCCAGACTTCTTTTTCTTTTAAAAGTGGTAGATTGGGTAGTGCTGGGCATGTGTCTATTCACAGTAAGATCAGGATGGAGCTGAGTGGGTACCGTTTTAAACCAGGGCCCTGCCTAGCCTCCTTTACAAAGCATGAACAGATGAAGCCAGGCTTGGCCAAACTTGTTCACCTCTTCCTGCTTCCCACCCTGGCTCTGCATGGCTTGTCTGGCTTGCCGTTCCCTATTTCAGATGTGCTATTCTGGGTTGTGGTAATTATTCAGCCTGTGAGCATGCTCTTCAGTGACAACTGAGATACCTCAGACTAAGAATAGGAGTCTGACTGATGGAGGAAGGTGACAAGCACAGGCTGGGAGAGACTCTGCTCTCTGCCAGGGCTTCTGTAAAAGAACTGAGACTCTGATGTCTTCTCTGCTGATGAGCTGGCTGTGCTTTTTCTATTCTCTCTCTCTCTCTGTGTGTGTGTGTGTGTGTGTGTGTGTGTGTGTGTGAGAGAGAGAGAGAGAGAGAGAGAGAGAGAGAGAACACTCTTGTTAGCTGTGTAATCATCAAGATACTGTCCCAGGCAGGAAGTTTCTCAGGGTCCTAAGAAGTCTCCCCAACAGCTTTAGCTGGGTCCCCTGGGCTAAGTGTTACCAGACGTTGCTCAGTGATACACTTGGGGCTCTTGCCTTGGCCGAGGCATTCTTTGAAGCCAAATGGGTAACTTTTTGCATTTTCTTTTTTTTTCCGATATTTATTTATTTATTTATTTATTTATTTATTATGTATACAACATTCTGCTTCCATGTATATCTGCACACCAGAAGGGGGCACCAGATCCCATTATAGATGGTTGTGAGCCACCATGTGGTTGCTGGGAATTGAACTCAGGACCTCTGGAAGAGTAGCCAGTGCTCTTAACCCCTGAGCCATCTCTCCAGCCCCTTTTTGCATTTTCTAAGGGTTTGTAAGAGAAATCAGTGAAACTCTATCCCTTTTCATGCATAAAATGGCAAAAGATTTGAGGGTAGAGGTTGGACACATCCTGGTGGCCATGCTTTGTGGCCTGGGCCATTTAAAATTTTCAGGCCTCTGATGTCTTGTGTATCTAGCACAGAGGTTGCTGAGGACAAAGCTCAGTGGCAGAGCCTAGCATGCGTAAGAGCCTGGGTTCAGCATCCAGCACAGCAAAAGAAAAAGGGAGTTTACTAAAGCTCGGCTCTTGATGTAATGATAGACTGAGTTTGGAACGTATACAGCACAATAAATACTTGACAGACATCAGCCCTTGTTTTTCTCAAAAAGTCCCACGGAGTCAAGTTCCAAGACCCTGAGTAGTGACAGAAAGTATACATTGACTTTGGAGTTTCCTCCTTCTGGACCTCCTTCCTGAGTCACTTCAACCAGCGATCATCTTGCATACAGGCCATTGTGTTGGCCTCTGCCTTGGGGAACCCTGGATACGTACGATAGCTTCAAATGAATAGCCCCAGGAGTGTGGCCTCAAGCTGATTAGAATCTTGCTTTCATGATATGAGACATCCGATGCCTCTGTGAGATTGTGATGCCAATATAATTTACCCACTGTGTTTACTAAAGTTCTAGAGGACAGGTAGGCATTTGGGGAAAGGAGGAGAAGAATCAGATGCCCAGGGCCTTTGTCCCATATGGTCTTTATTAAGTGGGTGTAAAATTGCTCTTCTCTCAGGGTGATCCAAGCACTGAATGCAGAAGCAGGGGCTCCACCCATTTAGGTCAAACAAGGGGGAAGTCTTTAACCTTGATATTATTTAGTCTAACCTTGAAGTAAGCTAAGGGTTAACCTGGATGGCCTAGCATATGGGATACATGGAAGATAAAGAGAAATAGTGACCAACTGTGTCTACTGTTTACCTTCTGGTTATTTTAACTATGGTCCAGGAAGGAGAAAACAACAGTACTCACTGCTGTCAGTTTACCGAGTCCCTGTCACTGGTTCATTCTTAACTTGGCAGTTCCTGCAGCTATGGATCTGTATCATTTGCTAAAAAGTTCTTGCTAGCTTGTTTTCAATGTAGCGTAGAAGACCAGTGTGTGAAAATGACTTATAAGCATTTTGGGGATTTTTTTTTCATGATAATGTTTAAAATTCACCTCCTTTAGAAATTGTTAATTTCTGCCAGGCTGTCATGGTGCATGCCTTTCTTCCCAGCACTCACGGCGGGTGGGGATCACAGAGGCAGGTGGATCTCTGTGAGTTTGAGGCCATCCTGGTCTATAGAGCGAGTTCCAGTACAGCCAGGGTTATTCAAAGAAGCCCTGTCTCGAAAAACAAACAACAAACAAAATTGTTAATTTCCTATAAGGGCATTACTGATCCCTGATCATCTATTTGAAGGGCAATGACATATCAGTATCCATGCATCTCAAATGGTGCCTGGCAGAAGATGGTTACTGGGTAACATCCTAGTAGTGCCCCCCCCACCAGGTTCTCTGCCAAGGTTGGATTGGGAAACTTGAGTTCTTGAACATCCAAGAGAGGAGCCAGGGGAATGCTCTCTTATTTTGTGATATGATGTGCTGGTTAGCTTTAACTGTTTACTTTTCACAACCTAGAATCACCTGAGAAGGGAGCCTCAGTTGAGAAATTGTCTATATCAGATTGGCCTGTAAGGCACATCTGTGTCTTGATTGCTAATTGCTTTAGGAAAGCCCAGCTCACTGTAGGTGGCACCATTCCTAGGCAGGTGTACCTGAAGAGTATAAGAAAGCTAGCTGAGTATAAGCCAGTCTGCAAGCCAGTTAGCAAGCATCCTCCTCCATGGTTCCTGTTGTATTTGGTCACAGGTAAGACTATGTGGAGTAGCATCAAGTTTCTGTGTGAGTTCCTGTTGTTACTTCCCTTGACCTGGAATTTTAAGCCAAATAGGCCCTGCCCTTCCCAAAGCTATTTATTTCTTTATTATGACAGCAGTAGAAATCAAACTATAACAGCTGCTCTTACAATGGCTATATATACATGATTATTTCCACAGAAATATCCACAAATCCTCAACCAAGTTCAAGAAGAGAAATATTCAAACGTGACTCTCGCTGGGAAGACTGTAGGTCAGAAATATTGCCATAATCATTTGTGGGAAATCCTGTCTGCCACATTTACATTCAGGTCCCCAACGAGATATTGCCACCTCCATTATCTTTTGAAATAGACAATGGTGATGGTTGGGAAGGAAAAATGGCTGGCTCTGCTGCAGTAAACACAGACAAATGTTTGGGGTGGGGGCGGAGAGAGAGATCGAGTAAAAAGCCAACGGAAGAATCTTAGATTAAAAAATAAACATGTGCCAGGTGGCGGGGACACACACCTTTAATCCCAGCACTTGGAAAGCAGAGGCAGACAGATCTCTAGGCCAGCCTGGTCTACAAAGCTACAAAGAGAAACCCTGTCTCGAAAAACCAAACAACAGAAAAACAAAACAAATGTACAAAAAAACAAAACAAAAAAACAAAAACAAACCCACATAACCACAGATGAATCAAACAAATAAAGGTCACTCAAGACATATGTTGCTCATATTATGTCTGTTTGGTATTGGATCTATGTTGCCTAGGTTGGCCTTGAACTCCTAGACTCAAGTAATCTTGACTCAGTCTCCCAAGAATCTGGAACTATAGGCATGCACTGTCACATCTACCTTTGAGTTCTCACTTTTAATTTGTGAATCATTTGACAAACTTGAAGAATACAGCCCTGTGAGTGATCCAATCCATTCTGCCTCCATCCAAGTTATGTTTCAAAAACCTCACATATCCAGTCTTAGCAACGTGTGTGGACAAGAGCCTTGCAGATGGGGCTGGGTGTTGACAAATATCTGAGAATGAACAAAGGTTGTACCTCTTGCTTGACTAGTAGGCATGCATTCCTAAAGTCCCGAATGAGAGCTTGTGCTGTCCACATACAGACATCCCAGGAGCAGCACAAAAACTGTACACCGCTGTGGACCCTGGAGACTTGCAGTCAGTCATTGGCCCAACTGTTGACTCAAATGTGGACCTGTACATATTTATTGAGTGATTAGTGAGCACCTGGTGTCATAAAGGCATAAGATTGTATTGTGCTGACCCCATAATTCAGGCAGTCCATGAAAATTATATGAGAAAATGCTAAGAAAAAGAAACTGCCCAGAAACAAGAAGGGTTGGGGACAGGCAATATACAGATAAAGTAGCCAAGGGTGCAATGGAGGTTTTGGCTCCTGTGTTATTCTGAAATGCTTGTCTTCCTTTTCACAAAGACCTCACACATTCAGAGCCCCAAAGCAGAGTGACTGGCTATAGAGAAGCTGCCTCAATTCCAAACCTTACAGATCCTATTACTCTTTCTTCAGCATGCACGTCTTCCTCCTGCTGCCACAAGCCCAAGAGGTTGGAGGCATAGAATGGCTCAGCTGGGGAGGAGTCCCTGGTTGCTCAAGACTTGGCACTGTTTGGGGCACATTCCCACTTCTTCCAAGTATCCCCTTAGGCAGGTGTCATCCTTGGCTCAGATCTCCTTGTTCATATCCACTCTTTCCTGCCCAAACCTTAACTGAATGGCCTTCCCACCCTGCAGGTGCAGCTTTCCTGGCAAAGTAGCATCTCAGACTCCAGTGCTTGGCAGGGAAAGAGGAGAAAGCATGGGAAAACCTCAGGCTCAGGACATCCCAAGGAGTAGGACTGAGTCCACCAGTGCGGTACTCACGGAAAACTTTGGTCAAGTAACCAGATCTTGTCACTGTCTCTACAGCCAACAAGAGCAATGTATTCAGCATCCTGGACAACTCTCTGCTTCCTCTTGCTTCCTGTAGAAGTCCCCAGTGGCCAACTCTCTCCTTTAATGTAACTAGTCCTTCAGGGCTCAGCCAGTCCCCTGGTGCTGTTCTCTCTTGCTTCAATGTTACCTGTCACTGGGTTAGTAAGCCTTTGGATGCCATATACCAGAGAAATGACTTAAAAGGCAGAAGGATTTATTCCAGCTCGTGGTTTCAGATCACGGTCAATTGGCTCTATTGTTTCTGGGCCCAGAGTGAGGAGGTCATTATGGCTTTGAGGATTGAGGAGAAAAGAGCCCCTTATCCCATGGTATCCAGAAAGTGGGAGACAGGAGGGAGGGATCAGAAACAAAGCAGAAAAGAGATACCTTAAGCGAGGGGGCTATTGTGGTTTTAAAGAGAAATCTGGCACTAGGGAAATGTCCAAAAATCCATAAGGATTTTATTTATCTAAGCAATAGGGGAGGGGCTGCCTTAAATGCTCTTCCGCTATAATGAGACTGATGACTGCCTTAAATGCCATCCTAGGGCCTTCATCTAGTAGCTGATGGAAGCAGAAGCAGAGATCCACAGCTAAGCACTGAGCTGAACTCCTGGGATCCAGTAATAGAGAGGGAGGAGTGACGAACAAAGGGGTCAAGACCATTCTGGGGAAACCCACAGAAACAGCTGACCTAAGCAAGTCAGCTGGGGAACCAGCATAGGGCTGAACCAGGGCCCTGAGCTTGGGTGTCAGCTGGGGGACTTGGGCAGTCTATAGAGCCTCTTGCAGTGGAACCAGTATTTATTCCTAGTGCATGAATGACTTTGGGAGCCCATTCCCCCATGGAGGGATACTCTCTCAGCCTAAATACACAGGGGAGGGCCGAGGCCCTGCCCCAAATGATGTGACAGACTTTGATGATCCTCCATGAAAGGCCTCACTCTCCCTGGGGAGTGGATAGGGGTGGGGGGTGGAGGCATGGGAGGATGGGAAGGAGGGAGAAATGGAATTAACATGTAAAATAAGATTGTTTCTAATTTTAAATTTTAAAAAGTTAAAAAAAGAAAATGAAAACAGAAACTTAATAGATACTGTATACTCATATATATATATAGCAGCATGACTCCCAATAGCCAAATGGTGGAAACCACCCAAGCTCTTATCCATTTGTGAGTGGTTAAGGAAAAAGCATACACAATCAGTTGAAGTGTGGTGCTCTGAAAGAAAATGATCTCTCCAAGGGATTGTCTCTATTAGGAGGTGTGGCTTTGTTGGAGCAGGTTTGGCCTCGTTGGAGGAAGTGTGTCATTGTGGGGGTGGGCTTTGGGGTCCCAAGCTATGCTAGGGTCACAGTTATTCTTCTTTTGCCTTTGGATCAGGATGTAGAGCTCTCAGCTCCTTCTCCAGCAGCATGTCTGCCTGGATGCCACCATGTCCCACCACGATGATAATGGACTAAACTCTGAAATGACGCTAACAACCAGAAGCAGAATTGCTTAGCTCAGTGCATGCTGCAGTTTGCATTCCAATCAGTGATGCACATTGATTCCAACTTGTCCACATCCTTGCCAATAATTATTTTCAATGTTGTTTTTATAACAGTTTTCTATTTACATATTGAATGTTCTCCAAAGACCTGTATACTACAGTCTTGGCACCCAGAATCATTCTGTCAGAATGTGGTGCATCTCTTAGTAGGTAAGATCTAATGGGTGGCCTATGGGTCACCGAGGGTATTATTGCAAAGAGGATTTTGGAACCCTGGCCCCTTCCCATTCCTCCCTGAATCTGCCATGTATTCTTGTCTTACCATGCTGCCATTCTGTGGGCTCAAGGGAGCAAAAGCCAACCAATCAGGGTCTGGAGCCTCCCAACCCGTGAACTGACTGAAGTAAATCATTTCTACTAATGATTATTATTATCTTGGTGTTTTGTTAGATCATCAGAAAACCTAACTAACACAATGACCATGGTAATATGTTGTTGTTTTTTTCTTACTCTTTACTCTTTGGGGGTAGGGGCACCACCCAGCTCCCAAATAAATACATCAGAGAGTATTATTATTTATAAATGCCCCCCCCCCCAAAAGCAGAATCTTCAAAGGTACACCCATAGTTACCTCCTTTCACTGGAAGGCCCCATCTCCTACAGTTTCTACCAGCTTGCTAAATTAGTGAAACCAGCTGGACAAAGCTTTCAAGGTGAGCTTATAGAGGGCAGAAGTCACCACCTCCAGGAAGTCTTCCAAGGTCTGTAACAGTTCCTCTCCCTAGCAAATACCACTGCATTGTCCAAAATGTTATCCCTTGTGCCTCTCTAGACTCCAAACTCTGTGACACAGTGACTGTCTTAACTTCAGCACTGGGCCTATGTGCTGGAGTCAAAACAGAAAGAGAGGGGATAGTTCTCTTTCTTCCTCCTTTGGCTTTCTGCAGCATGGAAGAATGATGAGAAACAGGCGGGGATCTAGAAGGAAAGGCACCGGGAAGTATTTTGTTTCTTGTACTTTCACTATGGTTGGGGCTATTGTGTTGTTGGGGATGGAGTTAAAACAGAGGCAATCTTCAGTGCTTTTGCTGGTTCTGAGAACATCTGTAAATGGCAGCCAGCCACTCTGCTCTCCCCCTGTCAGCTACATCAGGAATCAACTGAGATGCTACGGTCTGGTTTCCTTACCTCCATGGTCAATGCTGAGGTTCCTGTGTGTGCCCTTTAAAAGAAAATACTTAATGGCTGTTTTGCCTTGCCTTAGAGAATTTGATTTCTATTACTATCCCAGCATTCCATCCCTAGAGTTAAAAGCTATTCTCTTAAAATTCCTGTAGGAAAACAAAGCAGCATTTTACCTTTGTTTGGTCTGTTCTCTGAGCCAAGCTCTCAAACTCATTTAGCTTTTGTTCCTTGTCTTTGCTGCCCTGCCCAGTTGGTGTTAGCTTTGACATATCTGGTAACCTGATGATGTTGCCTTTTTAAATGTCATACCTATATAACCCCCCCTTCTATCATCTCAGCAGTTATTTTATCAGTAAAGATAAGATTATTGTAGTGGTTTGATTAGGAATGGCCCCAATAGACTCATTCTTGGTCCATAGGGAGTCTATTAGGAAGTGTGGCCTTGTTGGAGTAAATGTAGCTTCTTTGGAGGAAGTGTGTCACCGTGGAGGTGAGAGGAGGAGGTCTCATATGCTCAAGCCACCACCAGTGTGACAGTTCACTTCCTGTTGCCTGAGGATCAGGATGTAGCACTCTCAGCTTTTTCTCCAGCACCATGTCTGCCTGCATGCTGCAATATCCCATCTTGATGATAATGGACTAAGCCTCTGAGACTGTAAGCGAGCTCCAATTAAATGTTTTCCTTCATAAGAGTTGCTGTGGTCTCTTCACAGCAATAAAACCCCAACTAAGACAATTATGTTGCTCATTTCACATTCAAAGTACCAGCAATTTAAATAGAATTTTCTTCTTGCATAAAAGAAGTTGGGAGTTGGTTGATATGGTGGATCCATATACATCTTAAAGGGAGCTTTCTCACTCTATAACTTTGGCTTCTTTTTTTAAATTTTTGCTTATTTATTTATTTGGTTTTTTGAGGCAGGGTCTCACTATGTGGCTTTGGCTGTCCTGGAACTCACTCTATAGACCAGGCTGCCCTGGAACTCACAGAGATCCACCTGCTTCTGCTTCCCAATTTCTGGGATTAAAGGTGTGTGCCACCAATGCCTGCCAGTTTCCATTTTTAAAAAAATTTATTTTCTTGTTTATGCATATAGATATTTTGCTTGTATTTTTATCTCTGCAGCATGTGTGTTCCTGGAACCCAGAGGCCAGAAGAGGGTGTTGGGTCCCTCGGAACTGGAGTTACAGATGGCTGTCAGCCTTCATGAGGGTGCTAGGAATCAACCTCAGGACTTCTGGAAGAAAAGCCAGTGTTCTTAACCACTAAGCCATCTCTCCAGCCCCTCAAGTTCCAATTTTAAGGAGTAAGAAGGAAGTGGCTGAATTAGAATACACCAGGATGTGCTCAAGCAGTGGTTCTCACTCTTCCTAATGCTGCGACCCTTTAATGCAGGTCCTCATGTTGTGGTGACCCCAGTCATAAAATTATTTTTGTTACTTTATAACTGTAATTTTACTACTATTATGAGTTGTAAATATTTTTAGAGCTAGAGATTTGTCAACGGGGTTTACTTACAGGTTGAGAACCATTGTTCTACAGTAATGACCAGCCCCCAGATTTCTAGCTAACAATAGGAATTGCTTCGGTCTCTCACACAGCTCATCCTTTAATTGCTGTGTTTTCCTCATCTTTCTACAACTCAGGGTGATGGAGTCATTTCTCTTGAGGACAGTGTATACCATACCACCATAGTAGAGAGACAAAGAAGCAAAAAATACCTTCTAAATATTTTAAATTATTATTTTTTGGGTAGCATATAAATGATGGGTTTTATTTTTAAAAGTGTGTGTCAGCAAACTTTGCTCATCCTCATCTTCCCATTGTCCTCTGTCCTTCTTTCTCTTCCCATGATCCTCTTCTCCCCTAAACAGCCCCCTTCTGTTTTTGTTTACAAATGTTTCAATCCAGATTCCACATATGAGAAGAAACATCTGATCTTTTTCTGTCTGACTTAACACGATGCTCTCCAGTTCCATCTACTTCCCTGTTAAGAGACATAATTTTCTTTTTTATAGATGGATGTAATTTCATCACACATACTCTCAGACAGCCCCTCCATGTATGCCACATTATTTTTTAAATCCACCTGTCTGTTGATGGGGACCTAGGCTGATTGTAGTGATTTATCATTTATGATTTATTAAAGCTTGACTGAGGAATCAGAAAGCAAAGTCAGCCACAAGCTATAGAAGCCAGGCACACACCTTTAGTCCCAGCAGCCAGAAGCTAGGAGGTGGTGGTACACTTCTTTCATCCTAGGACTCTGGATTAAGAGGTAGACAGACTTCTATAAGTCCAAGGCCACCCAAATCTACACAAAAGTGAATCAGTCTAAAAGAGAATTACAGCTCACACCTTTAATCCTAACATTAGGGAAGTAAATAAAACAGAAGCAAGCTCTCAGAGAGGCATTCATTCTCCAGCCTTGATGAAGAGAGGTTACAGTCTGAGACTTGATGAGAGCTCATGGGGACAGGATCAGCCCATTCAGCTTGAGGTAGAGGTAAGAAGCTAGAGGCCAGCTGCTTTGCTTTTCTGATCTTCAGCTTGAAGCTTGAACCCCAAGATCAGTCTCTGGGTCATTTATTTATTGGAGTTACAGCTAATTGCATCTCTTTGCTATTGACAGAGTAGCCTTTAAATGCTCAGTGCCACCAAAAATAATCTTAAATCTGACATTTCACTGGCAATATTTATGATTTTTTTTGTTGTTGTTTCAACCACTTTCTGCTTCCTTTACTGTTTGTCTTTTGTCTGAGCTCCTTGTTACCTTTTGTTTCCAAGTTCTTGGTTTTGTTTGTTGGATGCCTTCCTCAAATGTATGATAGTCAGCAGTGATATACTTGTTTTTGAGAGTGAGTACCAATGGAGGAAGTGGTAGAAGCCATATATAATAGCAAAGGTACACCGAGGACAGCAACATGGGAACAAAACAACACGGAGCAAAACAAAAGGAGGACCGACATCATTAGTTTTCTGTACTCTTTTCTGGAAATAGACGTAGTCAGCTATGAGCCCAACCCAGGACAGTCGAAGCAAGAAAATATGTTTTATATAAATGATGTCATAATTTTATATCCCACTCAACAATCAAAGAGTGAGAGCAATAATGATATTATTCAGGCAGACACACACCAAGTTTATCCAGGCATGCTGGCACATGCTCTAACTTCTAAACTTGGGAGACTAAGGAAGGAGGATTTCAAGTTTCAGCTATCTGACTTATATATAGTAACTGTCTCAAACAAACCAACAGGGTTAGGCCAATGTCTCAGCACATAAATCACTTCTGTGCAACCAGCAAGCGTGAGGGCCAGAGTTCAAATCATCAAAACCCACATAAACATCAGATGGGAATGTGACTCCAGAAGTCAGAGGCAGGGAGATCCCTACAGCAAGTTGGCTGCCTACACTAGCTTTATTGGTGAGCTCTGGGTTCAATGGATTGATGCTGCCTCAATGGATAAGTTGGACAGCAATTGAGGAAGACTTTTGATGTCCACTTCTGCTTCTCACAAATAAGACAAAAAGTACCCTAAGTTTGATACTGCCAGATTTTAACCAAAAGAATTATTATAAGATGTTGAAGTTTATGCTGCAGAGAGTGTGGAAAAGGGGGAACACTCCTCCACTGCTGGTGGGAGTGCCAACTCGTACAGCCACTTTGGAAATCAGTATGGCGACTCCTCAAGAAAATGGGAATCAGTCTACCACAAGATCCAGCAATTCCACTCTTAGGCATGTGCCCAAAAGATGCACATTCATACAACTAGTATATCTGTTCAACTATGTTCATAGCAGCATTATTTGTAATAGCCAGAACCTCGAAGCAACCTAGATGCCCCTCAACTGAAGAATGGATGGATAAAATGTGGTACATTTACACAATGGAGTACTACTCAGCAGAAAACAACAATGGAATCTTGAAATTCATAGGCAAATGGATAGAACTAGAAGAAACCATCCTGAGTGAGGTAACCCAATCACAAAAGGACAAACCTGGTATGTACTCACTCATATATGGATTTTAGACAGAGAGCAAAGGATTACCAGTTTACAATCCACACCGCCAGAGAAGCGAGGAAACAAGGAGGACCCTAAGAGAGACTGACATACATGGTGACCCAGAGATGAGGAAAGGGACAAGATCTTCTGAACAAATTGGGAGCATGGGGGAGAGAAGAGGGAGCTATGAAAAAGAGAAGAGGAGAAGAGGAGGGGAGAGGAGGACATGAGGGAGCAGGAACATTGAGTTGGGGAAGAATAGAGGAGAGCAAGATAAGAGATATCATAATAGAGGGCACCATTATAGTTTTAAAGAGAATTCTGGCACTAGGGAAATATCCAGCGATCTACAAGGATGACCCCAACTAACAATCTAAGCAATAGTGGAGAGGCTACCTTAAATGCCCTTCCCCAATAATAAGATTGATGACCACCTTATATGCTATCCTAGAGCCTTCATCCAGTATCTGATGGAAGCAGAAGCAGACACCCACAGCTAAACACTGAGCTGAACTCCTGGAATCCAGTTGCAGAGAAGGAGGAGTGATGAGCAAAGGGGTCAAGGCCAGGCTGGTGAAACCCACAGAAAAAGGGGGAGCTCATGGACCCCAGACTGATAGTTGGGAAACCATCATAGGACTGATCTGGACCCCCTGAATGCGGGTGTCAGTGAAGAGGCCGTGAAAATCTATGGGTAGTGGATCAGTATTTATCCCTAGCATACGAATGGACTTTGGGAGCCCATTCCACATAGAGGGATACGCTCTCAGCCTAGACACACTGGGGAGGGCCTAGGCCCTGCTCCAAATGATATGACAGACTTTAAAGATCCCCCATGGAAGGCCTCACCCTCTCTGGGGAGCAGAAAGGGGATGGGATAAGGGGTAAGTTGGGGGCAGGGGAGAAGGGGAGGGAGAGGGGACTGGGATTGACATGTAAAACAAGTTTGTTTCTAATTTAAATAAAATAATAAAAAGAACAAAAAGATGTGTCTTATTGAAAGTAAAATTAATCTAAAAATGGCAGACAAGATAAAAACTATGAACACAGACATGGAGACATGTCATAAAATATACTACCCATCTGCTATAAAAATTGGGGGGCATTTTATCTCTTCTCTAAGGCAGCTTTAGTGAGGTATAATTTACATATCATAAAACTCAGTCCAGCTCTCGGAATTTCAGGAAACTGGATGAGATTCACAGCCCTTCTAGGTTTGAAGTGCTCCCATCACCTACTCCCGTCTCATCACTGTCTGCAGTGATCCTGGCACCCATTCTGGGCCACAGATAAGCATCAGTCTGCTTGCTGTTTTTGTCATTTTTTCCTTTTCTAGAAACTTCATGCAAATGGAGTTGGACAATAGGCAGTCTTTCCTGTTAGGCTTCCCTCACTGGCCATAATATTTTTAAGGTGCCTGTGTGATGTTGCATTAAACAGATATTTTTAGTGTAGGATTTAAATTCCTGTGCTGAATTTGAACAGCTTTATTGGGAAATAACTACCGTTGCACAGGGTTCATCCACTTAAAGTATATTTTATTCATTTTGTGGCTCAATCATTAAAAAAAAATCCATTCATCGGTTGGTGGACATTTGGACTGTTCTCACATTTTAACTGCTCTCAATAAGGATTCTCTGAGCATCTCCGTGTGGATATGGGATTTCACTTCTCTCCGGTTTGCACTTGGGGAAGGCTTACTTTCGTCAATGTGCTCTGTGTACTTCATCAAAGGATGAGTGCCGGGACTATAGGGTTGGGTGTGACCACACCCTAGGTGGTGCTACTTTTTTTAAAATTATACCCAGCCTAGTGGGTATGAAGTGGTACCCAGTGTGGTTTTGACTTATATATTCCTAGTGACAATAATGATGAATCTTTCCTCAGGCTTGTCAGCCATTTGTGTATGTTTGGAGAATTGTCTATTCAGGTATTTTTCTCATTTTAAAACAGAATTTCTAGTTATAATTGAGTTGTAACAAATCTTTTTTTATTCTCCATTGCCTTTTCTTGTCCTTCCTTCCTCAATGGTCACCCTCTTCTTTCCAAATAGTGCCTGTCGTGTCTTTTTTTTAAATCTCTAAATTCCAGAAGTGAGATGAACTATGGGTTATTTTCTTTCTGAGTCTAGTTTGTTTTGATTAACTTGATGATAGCTAGTTCTTTTCATTTTTTTTTCTGAAAAATCACATAATTTCATTCTTTTTCATAGCTGAATAATATTTCATTATATATGTGTTATGTATGTGGTCTTTTCCTTATCCATTATCTGTCAACTGATATCTAAGCTATTCCATTACTTGGTTACTATGAAGGGTGCCATGATAAATAGGGGTGCACTGATCCTCTATGGCATGCTGACTTCAGTTCCTTTACATACACACCCAGCAATGATATAGTGGAACCATATAGCATAGGGTAGTTCTAAACACAGTTTTGAGATTTCATACTGATCCTCATAGTCAACACTCTAATTTACACCCTGCCAATGGTGTTTAAGAGTTTCTTTCTTTTTCTTTCTTGCTGGTATTTTTTTTTAAACGTCTGTTTTTTTTTTTTTAAAGATTTTTATTTATTTATTATGTATAAAGTGTTTTGCCTGCATGCCAGCAGAGGGCACCAGATCTCATTCAAGGTGGTTTTGAGTCACCATATGGTTGCCGGGAATTGAACTCAGGACCTCTGGAAGAACAGTCAGTGCTCTTAACCGCTGAGCCATCTCTCCAGCCCTCTTGCTGGCATTTTTGCTGTTTTCTTAAGGGTAACTATTCTCCTTGAGGTGAGATAGAATCGTAATGTAGTATTGATGCACATTTCTCTGATAGCTAAAGATATATATATATATATATATATATATATATATATATATATATATGTGTATACATATAAAAATGCATTTTTTCCAGGTGATCAGGCCCTTTAAAAATGCAACCACTCTGGGGCTGGAGAGATGGGTCAGAGGTTAAGAGCACGGACTGCTTTTCCAGAGGTCCTTAGTTCAATTCCTAGCAACCACATGGTGGTTCCCAACCATCCATTACGAGATCTGGTGCCCTCTTCTGGTGTGCAGATATACATGGAAGCAGAATGTATAATACATAATAAATAAATAAAATCTTAAAAAAATGCAACCACTCACACTGGGGAGAAGCTGGGATAGGAGATCTGACAGCAATATAGCTAAAGATGCTGAATCTTTTACCAATATTTATTGTAAATTTGCATTGTTGTTTTGTAAACCATATATTCAGTTTATTTGCCCATTGATAGAGAGGTTTATTCTTTGGGTCTTCAATGTTTTGAAACCAATTATGCTAGTTTGCTTTCTGTTGCTATGATAAATCATGGATCAAAACTAACTTGGAGAGGAAAGGGTTTATTTTATCTTACAACTCCCAGGTTGCAGTCCATGATTGAAGGAAGCCAAGGCAAGAATTCAAAGCAGGAAGCTGGATGCAGGAACGGAAGCAGAGGAACACTGCCTAATGACTTGCTATCCTGGCTTGCTCAGCTTGCTTTCTTAGACAACCCAGGACCACTTGCCCAGGGATGGCAGTGCTTGTAGTGGGCAGTCCCTCCTACATCAATCCTTTATCAAGAAAATGCCCTTGTAGATATGCCGATAGGCCAGTCTGATGGGGGCAATTCCTCAGCTGAGATTCCCTCTTCATAGGTGACTCTAGTTGGTGTCAAGTTGGGCAAAAAACAACCAGAATATATATATTCTGCATATATATTTATTAGGCGAATAGCTGTCAAAGATTTTCTTTCATTCCATGAGCTGCCTGATCATTCAGGTTGCTAGAAAACTGTTCAAACTCTCACGCTAGCAAAACCCTGTCCTGCACAGCGTGGGCATCTTCTCATTTGGTCTTCCTAGTAGGTACCAAATGTGCTGCACAAGGTTCAGTAGGCAGCTTCAGGGCTCAGTCCTCCATGACTGCCAATACTCAAAGCCAAGAGTCAAAGGAGCTGCACATTTAACTGGCTGGTGGCAACTTGGGGTTTCCCAAAACACCCCACTTGGGGACCATTAATTTGATTAGAGAAACACAGACCTTACCTTATACACTTACTGTAAAGCTAATGATGAATAAGTAGGTTGAAGATTCGCATGAGGCAAAGTATGTGCAGAGATGTGAAGAGTGCCCCTACTGGGACTTCCATGTGTTCTGAACACCACTCATGCAGGGATGCTCTTGTTGGCTCCAGGTTGTTGGCACAATTGCAAGCCAGCTCTGTCCTCCATCTGCCCCTCTTCCTAGAGGACTGAGAGCTCCTTCTCACACTTTCTGGTGTACAGCCTGTATCTAGGAGTTCACCAAGACCCACTGCATCAAGACAAAAGATGCTCCTGTCCCCCAGGATGCCACCAATAGGTTAGGGGCTCAGTGCTGGGTGATGGGGCAAGGATGTACATTCATCACATTATCTCACCAGTAAAATTCATTATTCCTCTTGAAACCAAACCAAGTTAAAAAGACATGAGTTGTGTTTAGAATCTACAAAGCTAGGAAAGGAACAAGAGTAGCCTAAATGACATGAAATAAGAAAGAAAATATATTTTTTAAAAATCAGGAAAAAAGATCTCTGTGAGTTCGAGGCCAGCCTGGTCTCCAGATTGAGTGCCAGGATAGGCTCCAAAGCTACACAGAGAAACCCTGTCTCGAAAAACCAAAAAACCAAAAAAAAAAAAAAAAATCAGGAAAAAAGATGAACAGAGGTCAATATTATTTATTTATAATTTCATTTTTAATTTTTTGAGGCATGGTTTCTCTGTACAGCCTTGGCTGTTGTGGAATTTGCTCTGTAGACCAGGTTGGCCTCAAACTCACAGAGATCTACCTGCCTCTTCCTCCTGAGTACTAGGATTAAAGGCATGTGCCACCACTCCCTGGCTTTAGTATACTATATTTTTTTTTAAAGAAAAAGAAACAACATTATTGCCTGACTGATCAAGAAAAAAGGACAGTAAAAAACACAAAAATGAAATATTAGGGTCAATGCAGTAAAAAAAAATACAATTGAGATAGTTTTATTATTATCATCCTGGGAATTAAACCCAGCATCTTACACATGCAAGGCAAGCTCTACCATTGAACTGTATTCCCAGCCCAGCAATTAAGTTTTTAAAATAAGGGAATCTGGGGTTGGAGAGATGATTCAGCAGTTAGGAGTATATATTGCTCTTCCAGAGGATCCAAATTCAACTATAACTCCAGCTGTAGGGGATCCAACACCCTCTTTGGCCTCTGTGGGTGTGTGGCATACATTCACACACACAAAGACACATGAATAATAAATCTTTTTAAAGCTTAAAAATGAGGAATCTTGTAGATAGTTCCATGCCAGTATACTTACCAACTTCAATATAGTCAAGACTTCTATTTCCCCCAAATCCATTCTTTTCATTTTTCTCCATGGTGGTTGGCATGGCTGCTTGAATAAAGAAGGCACTATCAGGGGCTTGGTAGTTAAGAGCACCGGCTGCTCTTCCAGATGATCTGGGTTCCATTCTTGGCACTCACATGGTAGTCTACATAACAAGTCTTTATCTCCAGTCCCAGGGATCTGACGCCCTCTTCTGCCCTCTGCAGGCATTGCACACACATGGTGCATGGATATACATGCAGGCAAAACACCCATAACACATAAATAAACTGAACGAAAAAAGTCTTAGGAAAGCATATCTTTCACATGGCACTGCTTCCATGACTATGCTGTAACCAGCTGGCACCTACTCTGCTTCTCCCTTCTTCCTTTCTTCAATCAGATAGATGGAATATGGATATGATGTCTGCATCTGAAGCAGCTGTCTGTCTGTTTGTCTGTCTCGATTAGGTTGTGAGGTGGGAGTCATGCATGGAGCAGCAAGAAAACATGGAATTACATTCCTGACATCTTTTGAATCCATCTAGTAATCCTGTATAGGCTACATCCAGATGTAGTTTGCATGCCAGAGAAACAAATTGAGAGCTTTTTAGGGCAATGCTATTTTGGGTTTCCTCAAGGGAGTACTCAGTGATTGCTTACACGTTGTTTAGCCATACTTCTGACATTCACATTAAGAAATTTCTTGGCGTATGATGGGCAATTCTTTTGCAGGCATCTAAGTTACAAACTAGTGTTATTTAATCCTTTCTTGGACAGTTCTACCAGAACACTTGTATCTAAATAAAGCCATTTTCCCAACAGTTAAAATTGCTTTCACTAACGTTTTCTACTCAACCAATCTGTTCTTAGCACCCTTTGAGATACCCCAATAACTTCTTTCCATAGCTAAGTATGGAGTAATCTCTTTGAGGAGTCCCTCAACATACACATCCATGCACACAACTCAACCAAAATGGTAATTATGAACACACATGACCAAGTTCGGTTTGTGAAGGCAGCAACAGCTATGTCATGACCGCTGTTGAAGATCAAAGTGTGCAGCATCAGAGACTGTTAGATACCCAATTTCACAGGTAAAGAAGTGCTAAGGTTCAATACAGATAAAGCATTCAAACTACTAACTACAGTTAGGGGATAATTTGTGATATGAATAGGGCCAAGTGATGAACTCATTTATAAACACCAACTGGAAAATGCCCTCATCTCTAAAATTCTACCAATTCCTTAGTAAGCAGCTGATAGACCCCTGTGTGAGATCACTGCATGACTTCATATTGTCTGTATTTATGACAGAAGGAGAATCTGAGCCACTTGCCTTTAATATCATGTCAGCCTGTCCCTTCTGTAAATAGCCACCTAGGCTGGGAAAACTCAAAGTCACCCAGACTGTGGCCAGACACGGAAGACAAGAGAGCTCAGAGAAACCACAGTGGCTGAGGTTTCAGGCTGGGGATTATGAACACTTACAGCAAGGATTCAGCCATCTGAAAAGATGTGCCTTCAGTGATGGATCAGAACCTTTCCAGAAAGGACAGGCTTCCTTCCCCTTGTTCAATGTCACTGTCTGTCTTCTCTAGAGCACTAGGAATTTCAGGATGTCAATGGAGTCATCTGCTATCTACACTTTTTTAATTTTAATTTTTTGCATGCAAGTGTGTGGATGTATGTAGACAATGACCTTGGGTGCCTCTCTCAATTTCTCTCCACTGTATTTTTTGAGAGAGGGTTTCTCAATGGGCTTAGAGTCACCAATTTGTCTGGGCTAGCTGGCCAGTGAGTTTCAGGGATCCTCCTGATTTTGCCTTCCTAGTGTTGGGATTACAGGTGTGTGCCACCTTGATGACTTTTTACACTGGTTCTGGGGATCAAGTCCAGGCCTTCAAACTTGCACAACAAATACTTGCCTAACTGATTCATCTTCCTACCCCCACGGTTCACATTTTTATAACACATACCATTTGGGTTACTCACAGTTAGTGAAGCTAGATGTAGGCACATGATGATTCTTTGCTTAATTTTTTTCTGATTTGTAGTGTGCTTCAAAAACTTTCTATAATGTAGCATGTTTTCTGAAAGGCTGCCACATTAACTATTGGTTATTCAGTGAATAATAACCCACACTAGTATTTGGTAGTTAGGTATTCACAGTGTATGCTAATCCCTAAGAGATGCTTCTATCATTTCTAGCAGACTCTGAGATAACACAGAAATGAGGTGATGCTGTTTGCAGTCTATTTTAAAGTACTTCCGTGGTGGAGGAAACAGTCTAGATATAACACGCTTGCCATGGCCAGTGATACACAGATGTAGGTCCTTACATGACTATTTTCTCCACTTTGTGGAGGTAAAAATTCTTATGAAAAAGAATTTTAAACATTTTATTTAGGCTTTTTTCAGTTATTTTTATGTGTGTGAGTGTTTTTGGCGGCTTGCCTGTGCAGTACATGCATGCAGTGCTTGTAGGAGCCAGAAGAGGGCGCCGGATCCCCTGGAACTGCAGTTAAAGACAGCTGTGAGCCTCCATGTGGTTGCTGGAAACCAAACCTGGGTCTTCTGCAAGAGCTGTTTCTGCAGCCTCAGAAAAGTGGCTTTGATTTTTTTTTTTAAAGTTTGTTTAAGGGACCTGGGTGTGATGGTGCACACCTTTAATCCCAGCACTGGGGAGACAGAGCAGGTGGATCTCTTTGAGCTTGAGGTTAGCCTGGTCTAAGTAATGAGTTCCAGGACAGTAGGGCTCCATAGCAAGACCTTGTCTCAAAAACAAATGAAAGATTTATCTAAATGTGTATGCATGTTTTTCTGACTGAATGTGTGTGTGCCATGTGTGCCTGGTGCCTGCAGAGGTCAGAAGACAGTGTTGGATCCCCTGGCCTTTTGTAAGAGCGACATGTACTTTTAACTTCTGAGCCATCTCTCCAGGCCTTGCATGTGTCTTCTTAAATCCATAAATTACCATACCATAAAGATCAGAACAACCCAAACGTTCACCAACGGATCAAAGACATAAACTTTATGATATTACAGTTTACTACAATAAAAATGTTTTATAGGTCTAACTTTTTTTAATGATATGGGAGGAACAAGAAGAGGAAAAAACTGAGCATGTGGGTGAAAGCAATAGTCATGAAAAACCACAGTCTATATACAGATCTTCACATGTGACTGTCATTTCCCTGAACTGGGTCTCTTGTTCACTCTCCCACCCACTCTCCTTCCCCAAAGGCCCTGGGTTTCTGAGGTAGTAGCTGAGACCATGTAGCCTTGCAGGCAGAACCAAGAAACACCGTGGTAGTCAGCTTTTTTGTCTCTGAGACAAATGCTTGAGAGGAAGAATTTGAAAAGATGAATGATTTTCTGTGCCTCCTGATTTCATAAGTCTCTGCCCATAGTCCAGTGGCTCCATTCTGGCCTGCTGGTGAGTGTGTGAGGAAGATGAACAGAGCTGCTTCCTCAAGGCAGCCAGGAAGCAAAGAGACAGGAAATCTTCCATACATGGTCTTTGTGTGTGTGTGTGTGTGTGTGTGTGTGTGTGTGTGTGTGTGTGTGTGTGTGTGTGTGTATTCTTGTTAGTTTATTGTCACAGCTTTGATACAAACTAGAGTCACTTAGGAACAGGGAACCAGATTAGATTGGCCTGTGGGGATGTCTGTGGGGAATTGTCTTGACTGCTAACTGATGTAGGAGGGCCTAGCCCACTGTGGGCAGCATCGTTCCAAGGCAAGTGGGCCTGGGATTTAAGAAAGGTAGTTAAATGTGAGCCCAGGAGCAAGCAAGTAAGCAGTGTTCCTCTGTGTCCTCTGCTTCAATTCTTGTGTTCAGGTTCCTGTTTAAACTCTTACCCCGGTTTCCCTCAGTGATGGACCAATAAGCTGTAAGCTTAAATAAACCCTTTCCTCCCCAAGTGGCTTTTGGTCATGGCGCTTATCACAGCAACAGAGAGCAAATTAGGACAGAGGTTGACACTTCATTATTCAAACCATAACACACAGAGTAGCCCTTCCCCATCTCTCTGTAGTGGGCATGTGACTTCTCAGGGAGTTCCTCTTTGCTTCCCAACATCCTCTACCTCACCATTCTGAACATGAGGCCCTTGTGTTTCTCTGAGGAGAAACCCGATGCCCAGAAGAAGTAGCCCACCACCATGCCAGGTAAAGGACAAAGGAAGATGGGAGAGATGACCCCTCACACACCTTCCTTCAGACCTTTGGCGTCTTTCACTGGACTATTGGCCTTCACAGATTTCCCAGTACACCCAGTACCACCCAGGAGTCCGTTTTTCCCTGGGAAACTCTCTTGAGTGTACTCTCACAGGGCTCAGGAGAAGCTCTTTGTGACACATCATTTGGATGAAGTCCACGAGTGGGAATGAATCCATCAGAGGTTAAAAATATCACCAGTCATTTAGAAACACATTCTTCACTCAACATAGCAGATGTTAGTTTGTAAACACAGCCCTTTAAAGGCAAGGGAAGGCAAGAGTAGAAACAAAAAAGTGGGATAAAAGTATTCTAAAACAAGCTGTTTTTGCTGTTTCCCCATCTGAGTTGTTTGTCAACCTTTTTATTCTTTAAGTATGTTCAAAGGGGAAGATGTGGGGACCATTAAGATGAATACGATGCCATCAGAGTAAAGAAAGCTCAATGTAGGAAAATCCAATGTGATGAGAGGTGACTTGCATACACAAGCCAAGGGACCCTGCATTCTTTGCTGGTGGTGTAGCTCATTCTGAGCTTCTAGGCCATCCAAATGAGTGGGTGATAGCATTAATAGCAATCATTAAAGTCTGAGTACGTCCTGGGAAGCGGAAGTCCTGGAATTTCCTATTACTCCAGGAGGCCTTTGTGTGACAGAAGAGGCAAAACCCTCAAAATCATTCCTTCAATAAAACAGTGGGCTGTTTCCAGGCTCCTCCTACATGTAGCACTCAGTGTGGGCAAGGAGCAACCCAGAAGCAAAGGTTACCTGGGACTCAGCGGAAGTGGCTGGGAGAAAGCAATCCAGAGTTGTAGCTTTTAGAGGACCAGGCCCAATTCCAGGGCAGCGTATTAGAACATCCAGCGAGCTGAAAGGAGTGTGCGTTCTTCCTTTTATTGAAAGTAGATTTTTTTCTCACATAATATATCCTGATTACAGTTTCCTCTCCTGATACCCCTCCCAGTTCCGCCCCCCCTCCTCTCCCATCTGGATCCACTCCCTTTTTGTCTCCCATTAGAAAAAAGCACAGACTTTTAAGGGATAATAATAAAATATAATAAGATAAAATAAAAGCTAACACATTGGAGGTGGACAGGACAAACAGAAGGATGAGAGCCCAAGAGCAGGCACACAAATCAGAGCCCCATACATTTACACACTCATTTACACTCTCAGGAGTCCCATAAAAGCATTAAACTGAGCTGGGTGGTGGTGGTGTCACCTTTAATCCTAGTACTTGGGAGGCAATGGCAGGCGGATCTCTGGGTTCAAGGCCAGCCTGGTCTATAAGGTAAGTTCCAGGACAGGCTTCAAGCTACACAGAGACACCCTGTTTTGAAAAATAAAAATAAACAAACAAACCCCAACAACAAAAAAACAAAATCCACTAAAATTGAAGCTATAATATATACACAGAGGACCTAGTGCAGACCTGTGTAGGTCCTGTGCTTGCTGCTTCAGTCTCTGTGAGTTATGTCCGCAGATCATGTTGATTTAGATGGCCTTGTTTTCTTGGTGTCTTCCATCCCCTCTCTTACACTGTTTCGGCCTCCTCTTTCTCTGCTTTCCCTGAGCTCTGAGGGGTGGGGTTTGATGGAGACATGCCATTTAGAGCTGTGTTTTCCAAGGTCTCTCACTTTCTGCATAATGGTTCGCTGTGGGTCTCTGTATTTGTGCCCATATGCTTCAGGTGGAGGCATCTCTGATGATGGCTGAATGATGATCTAGTTCCCTGGTCAGAGCACAGGAGTGTGGTCTTATTTGACTGTTGCTCGAGAGTGAACACCAGGAATCCACCCGAGTTTATCTCAGAGGCTTGTCTGTGAGGTTATGACTCGTTTTGATTGTCCCCTTTCTCTGGGTTACAGAGGCCTTCAGTTCAGCTTTTGTGTGCCTCCCCCTCCCCAACCCCCCCCCCCAGCTCACTTTCCTGCACCCTTAAGGACGAGTTCCCTGAATCTTTCTGTTCTTGCATCCATCATTATCCTAGAGCTGGGTGTTCCTGCAGAGCTGCCGGCATCCTGTAGATGAGATATCCAAAGGCAGGACCCAGAGAACACTCCACCTCTGTAGCTCTTGGCAAAAAGATTCGTGCCAGGCCCAGATCTGCTTCCTCTGCTAGGCTCCAAATTCCCTTTTCTTCTCTGCAGTGAAAATGGTAAAGGAAAACATTCCAATCAGGAACCGGGACAGATGGGTTTACAGCTATGAGACATAGTTTTGGCTCTCCTGCAGTAGACGCTGGCCAGTCCCTCCCAGGCCAGTGGCAACCAAACTGTTTGTCTTCTCCTGCTGTGTCTGGCTGGACTTGCATGTGGGAATCCACCCTGGGTCCTTTGGCTGGCCAGTCCGGAGAGCTTTGTGCAAATGATTCTAAGGCGACTTTTTTTTTTTTTTTTATCTAACTCTATTCATGGACTCATCATATAGGCATTTTATTGTAGTGACCTTTCCCACAAATCACTGATTTAAAAACAAACATTTGCTTACGCAAATGAAAAGTTTAGGGTATTAAAAAAACATCTAGCCGGGTGGTGGTGGTGCATACCTTTAATTGCAGCACTCAGGAGGAAGGGGCAGATGGTTCTCTATGAGTTCAATTCCAGTCTGGTCTACAGAGCAAGTTCCAGAACAGCTAAGGCTACATAGAGAAACCCTATATCAAAAAGAAAAAAAAATCTATTCATAGTCATAACCTTCAAAGTATTTAAATTTTTACAAAGCTGACCAACTTGCTTGACTAAAAATTGACTTTTGCCAGGTATGGTGGTACTCGCCTTTCATCTCATTGCTCAAGAGGCAGAGGCAGGCAGATCTCTGTGAATTTAAGTTTTCCCTGGTCTGCACAGTGAGTTCAGGCTAGCCAAGGCTGCTTAGTGATACTGTCTCAAAAATAAAAAAAAAATACCTTTTGTTATCTGACTTCAGTTTCTAAAGGTATTTTGGTATTTGCTGTCCAATTAATACTCTACAGCTACAATACCCCTCTCCCCCTTGGGGGTGTCTATTTTGTGATTCATATTGTGGTTATTTTCCTATGATCTTTTTGCTGCACTCCCTCCCCTCTCCACCTCTCTTTCTTTTAAAGACAGGATCTTATTGTGACGTTCTGGCTGGATGTAGATCAAGCTGGTTTCAGACACATATAGAGCTGCCTATCTTTGCCCCTTGAGTGCTATGAATGGCTCCCCACCACTTCTTGAGCCTGGCACCACTCAAGGTTAAGAGTCAGAGACAGACATGATTCATGCATTATCCATTCTCAGCAGGGAGAAAGCCTATAGTGGGAAAGAGAATGGAAGATAAATGTCCATATACTGTCCTCTGGGTGAAGTAGCAATGTTTGGTTACACTTCATCCTACCGGCCATGGAGGGCAAGAAGCAAAATTGTTTAGAGGGTTGTACTTAGCTGACAATTAGAACTTGGAGTAGGCTCAGATTTCCCCTAGACATCAGAGGTGGCCATTCCTCTTGCAGGGCACACTGACTTTCCAGGGTCTAACCCTTTTAGGTGGCCTGTAACTCATCCCTCAGCTGGCTTGTACCTCTTCAGCTGCCCCTGGCACTGGAATGTAACTACTTAAGTGCTCAAGAGCCTTCCACAAGAAACACAAGGGCTTTGCATTCCACCTCCTGGTTCCTTGCCATATGACTGTCTCCCAAAACTACTGTGGTATTATTGGAATGGAAAAAACAAACACAGAATGGCTCCTTGAAAAGACAAGGCGGTTGCTCTCCAATCTGTTTTCAGACAATAGGCACTTGACTGCTGCCCTTTGGTAGACACTCCACACTCAAATAGAGTGAGGCCCCAGGAAAGATTCTATATGTACACCCTATTACCAGGACAGTGGAAGTGGAAATTTTTATCAGGTTTCAAGGATGAAGGCTGATGACCAGTCCTGACTTCAAAGCCAAGAAATAAAATTCCTGTCTGATTCACAGAGACAAGATTCAAGGAAGCACTCTGATTGGCTTAGTATAAGTCAAGTGTCCAACTTGGGACCTGAAGTGCCAAAGGGTAGGTTGTAGAGGCTGCCTTTTGCTTCTCCTCTTCCCAGGCACTCAGGTGGAGAGAGCACCTCTCTAGTCTCCCTCACAGAGATGCATGGTCAGGTGACAGCACCCTAGCCAATGGCTGAAAGCCATGGATATGTGTTGTGGAACAATCTTTTTGTACACTGTGAGGATCTGTTGCTCTCATTGGTTTAACAAAGAGATAAATGGCCAATAGCTAGTCAGGGAGGAGGTTAGGTAGGACCTGTGGACGGGGAGAGAGCTCTCTGAGATGAGGAAGGGCGGAGTCGCCAGGGATGCAGGGAGAAGCAAGATGAACATGCTGGATTGGAAAAAGGTACCAAGCCATGTGGTGGGGTGTAGATAAGAAAAAGGGGCTAATTTAAATTGTAAGCACTAGTTAGTAACAAGCCCAAGGCATTGGTCGAGAAGCTGTAATTAATAAGTCTCTGTGTGGTTATTTGGGAGTTGGCAGGACAGAAAATTACATGTACAGATGTGCTTCGCTTCAAGTTTGGGCCATCAACGCCTCCCTTACCTGCCTTTCTGGGCCCCTTTTCTCTGTAGTTGTCTCAAAGAGAGACCATTGGCATCTACCACATGAATGGCTGCATAGATGAAGCCCAGCTACTGGCTGTTGTGTGAAACAAGAGATGAACCTCTATTAAGTTTGTGTGAGTTGTGTGGGGTATGCTTCCACAGATAGCCTACATTAACACATGTGATATGTTGCCAGAAGAAGGCAGGAGCCAAAGTATCTGGGCTTCAAGATACACCAGGCAGGTATGGATAAACTGCAGTCATAACGGCCACATGCTTAGTGTCAATAGCAAAGGTCTATCACTAGTGTTGTCCGTTAATTGTGGGATGTCTGGTGAGCACCTAGAAGAGTGCAGAAACCCAAACAAATATCCCAGTATCAGGACTCATAACTGCCAGGCGGAATGAAGGGAAGGGGATTAATTCACTGGGTTTTATAGCATCAGCTGCAAAGAGATGTTGTATTGTTCAGCTCACAACCCATAGTGATTCCCATCTGCAGAAGGTAGCTGGGCAGGCCCACGGTGTCTGCATGGAATAGTTATAACCTATAGTTATGAGAAGATTTTAGAAAAGACCAACTATGGCTTGCCTTAGCTGGGAGAACTGAGAGAAAGGGGAAGAAGTAAGAAGGCCTATGTTTTCCTTCTCTCTTTTTTTTTAACCTCTGAAATTACACTTAAAAGTATTTCATTATCTTGGCCTGAGGGCACACACCTTTAATCCAAACTCTGGAGAGGCAGGTAGATTTCTGTGAGTTCTAGGTCAGCCTGGTCTACATAGTGAGTTCCAGGACAACCAGGGCTACACAGTGGGACTTTGTCTCTAAATAAGTAAATAAAGATTTATTGTAGGAAAATATAACATGAAAGTTACCATCTTAACCATTTCGTGTGTGCAGCTGAGCAATTAATGAAGCATTTATGATTGTGTACCTCATCTTTAGAAGTCTCACCTTGAAAAACTCAAAAGTCCAATCTCATTCGTTACCGACTTCCCATTTGCCTATTTTGAGCTTCAGTAATCACTTTGTGTGTGTGAACTGGGCTTCTTAAGGCACCTGGTGTACGTGGAATCACACAGAATTTACCTCTCTGTGGCTGGCTTATCTCACTTAACATATGGCTTTTAAGACCATAGTGTAGCATGTCTCTCCAGTCCCTCCTTTTAATTTTTAAACATTGTATTAACTGTAAGAACTAACATGGTTCAATGAGTTTCCACACATTCATATAATATGCACAGATAAAAGAATGTTCTCGGTTTTCAGAGATAAGTAATACTTCATTGTGGATAGACGCAGGTTGTGCCATCCTTATCCCAAATGCTTAGAATCAGAGGTTTTCCAGATCTTGTGTGTGTGTGTGTGTGTGTGTGTGTGTGAATTTTGGAACATCTGCATATTTATGGTGAGAAATCCTGTGGCTGGGACCCAAGTCTAAATAGAAACCCATGGTTTGTGTATACTCCATACAGCCTAATGGTAACTCTTACATAACACTTTAAATAATTTTGTGGATGAAATGAACATTCACTGTACAGAAATATTTCTCTGTAGCATGTCAGCCACTCAGTGTTTGGATTTTGGAAAGTTTTGGATTTCTGATCTTTGGTTTTAAGATACTTCACTTGTTTCCTGGTTTCTGTCCACTCACAGTCCCCAGGTGGCTTCCACCTCTGGGCTACTGTGAACGGCTTCTGTCAACATGGTGGGAGAGAACCCATTGGAGACCTGTGCTTCCAGTTCCTTGGGATACACATCCAGTGGGATTTCGCAGCCTCACAGTAAGTCTATTTTTAATCTCTGAGGGACTGTGACTTTGGAGCTTTCCACTGAGAGGATGTTATCTGTCCGAAATAAACACCAGAAGAATGTTAATGACCAGATGAAATGGTGTGTTAGCAGGCGATACTGTCCAAAGAACTGCAGGCCTGGGGAAGCTTTTTCTGGCAAGCTGGGCCATGACTGACAGTTTCGTCAGTCTCCCTTCCTGCCATATTGACCTTGCTGACCCACTCCCCACCTTGCCAATGTCTGGGCCCCATAGCTATGTCTCCTCAGTTGAGTGAAGACATGGAGGCTGACCTCTGGCCATCAGAAGACTGGAGGTTTTCCTAGGTGGCTTTTTAGGCTTCTGTCAACAGCTCCAGTTTGCATGCACACTCCAAGCTGTCAGGCTTCGGGCTGTCAGGGAGAAATGAATTCAGTTGCAAGCACTAGTTTGGTTGTGAAGAAGGCAGGCTGTTTGTTAGTTGATACTCTGAAATAATATTTGGGTCATTGTCTTGCTTGGTGATCCTGTCAGCTTTTTCTCAGTCATATCCTCCTTCTAAGCCTTTGCAGTATTTAAGGAAGAAGAGTGACATTTGTCTCCCTCATATCCCAAAGCCTGGCTGGAGAGGGCTTACTCTGGGATCTGTGGTGTTCCTGAGTGTGGAATATAAAATTCAAGGGGAAACATGACTCTCTGTATTTTAGAACAGCTTACTGGAATATAATGCCCAAATCATGTAATTTACACACTTACATTCGGTAGTTTGCTGTGTATTCACAGGGTTGGGGAACTATTACAATAGTATAGTTTCAGGACATCATTCCCCCATCCTCACAAAGAAACACAATACACATTTGTAGCAATACCCCATACCCACCCCTCACTCCATTCCTACCTCTCTAGTCTCAACCAGTCATCTATCTTTTTGCTTCTATAGATTTGCCTATTCTGGAAATTTTATCTAATAGAGAAATATGGTATGTATTCTTTGTGGAGCTGCATCCGTGTAGAAACCTGTACCAATGCCTCATTATGTTTATGCTTGAGTAATACCCCATTATATGGATACATCCATTGGAGTTTACCCTTTCGTCTGTGGATGGGAGGACAACATCTGGGTGGTTTTTACTTGTTGGCTATTATAAATAGTGCTGCTATGAGTATTTGCACATAAGCTTCCGTGTAGACAAAATTTTCATTTATATTGGGTATAGATAGAACTAGCTGTGGGATTTCTGGGTTGTATAGTAACCCTGGGTCAAATGTTAAACTTATTAAGTAACTGCCAAACTATTTTCTAAAATGGCCACTCCACTTTCTATCCCACCCCCCACAACACATCAGAGTTTCAACTTTGTCTCATCCTGTCTAACACTTGTTATTTCTACCATATTTGTTTCATCATCCAGTTGAATGTGAAATGATAACATGTTTTTCTCCTAATGGTTAATGACATTATCTTTTCATGTGCTTGTTGCCCTTGTAATCTACTTTGAGAACTATTTAGGTTGTTTGCCCATTTTTAAATTGGGTTACTTGCCTTTTAATTAGAATTAATTAGAATAAAGCCTCTTATCATATACATGGTTTATGAAAATCCCTCCCATTTTGAGGATCATCTTTTCACAATCTTGGTAGCATTCTCTTTTCCCCCCTTTCATTGAAAATAGATTTTTGTCTCTCACAAACTCACCTCCTGATGACAGTTTCCCTCCCTCTACTCCTCCCAGGTCCTCCCCACTCCCCTCCCATTTGGATGCTTCCCCGTTTCTGTCTCAGTCTCTCAGAAAACAAACACATTTCTAAGGGATAATAATAAAATAATAAACAAAAACTAACACACTGGAATAGGACAAAACAAACAAACAGAATGAAAAGAGCCCAAGAAAAGGCCCAAGAAACACAGATCCACTTGTTTGCACATTAAAGAGGTCTATAAAGACACTAAACCAAAAGCCATAACACATACACAAAGGACCTGTAAGTGTAAAAAGAGAGAAAAGGTATAAATAAAATAAATAAACAAAGAAAAAATTTGAAAAAAAGAGAAAAATCCCTGACACAACATAAAAGAAGAAACTTTCAAAGATGCCATTGAGTCATTTTTCTGTTGCCCATCTACTGCTGGGCATGCAGCCCACCCTTAGGAGTAGTTTGTTTCCCAGTGAGACTCCCTTGGAGGAGACTAAATTTTCATTTGCACGTGGTGGTTACCAATTGGAGACAGCTTCCACTTCTCCTTTCAGCTCTAGGACCCCATCTGGTGCAGACCTGTGCAGGCCTCCATCTTTGTGAGTTCATGAGTGTGTCAGTCCTGTTGATTTAGAGAACCTGTTTGCTCGGTGTCCTCCATCTCCTCAGACTCCCTCAGACTCTTCCTGCCTCCTCTTCTGCAGAGTTACTTGAACCCTGAGGAGAAAAATTTGATAGAGACATTCCTTTTTGGGCTGAATGTTCCAAGGTCTCTCACTCTCTGTAGAATGTCCTGCTGTGGGTCTCCGTATTTATTCCCATCTGCTACAGGAGGAAACATTTCTGATGATGGCTGAGCAAGGCACTGATCTATGGGTATAGCAGAATGTCATTAGGAGTCATTTTATGGCTACATTTTATTTTATTTTTTAAAGAACGGTAGCATTTGGTTATACCCTAGGTCCCTGGGCTGTCTAGTCTCAGGTTCTTGGTCACCCAAGCAGTATCGGGTATGGTTTCTATCTTGTGGCGTGGGCCTTAAGTCAAAAGAGATATTGGTTGGTTATTCCCACAAGATTTATGCCACCATTGCACTAGCATTGCTTGTAGGCAGGGCACCATTTTAGATCAAAGACTTTGTGGCCGGGTTGGTGTTTACGTTTCTCCTTTGGTAGCATGTAGAATCCCTTTCTGTACCAAAGACACCAGCATGTAGGGGTGATTTTCATGACCTCCATTGATCTCTTTTTTTTTGTTGGTGTTCTCATCTTATACTTTGATGTCATAGCTAAGAAATTGTTGCCCAGCTAAAGATTTTGAAGATTACTTCTATACTTTTTTTGTAGGGATTGTAATAATGTAGCTATTACATTTGTTTTAAAGATGTATTTAATTTACATTTTATGTGTGTGTTGGTGCCTACATGCTTATATGTGTACTGGTGTGTGTGGTACACGTGTGCCTGGTGCCATGGAGGGCAAAAGAGAGCATCTAATCCCCTGTAACTGGAGTTACAGGTTGTAAGCCACCTGCTATGGGTGCTGGGAACTGAATTCTGATCCACTGCCAAGCCAGCAAGCACTCTTAATCATTGAGCTATCTCTCCAGCACTCCATTTGGGTTTATGAATTAGTATTCTGAAACAAATCTTACCATGTAGCCCAGGTGAGGAACTCTCATTGTCTCAGAGTCTCTTGAGTGCTGAGATCACAGGTGTGTGCCACCACCAACATTTTACAAAGTGACTTTATTCCCCGAGTGAATTTCAGTGCACAACGGAGGACAGCTGCAGTCCTTCCTTTGCACTCGGTGTGCACGCATGTCACTGTGCTGTGTGTTGAAGCAGGCATTCCCCATCTGGCATTGTTGTTGAAATATAATTGACTTTAAATGTGTTCATTTCTGGTCTCCCAATTCTGTCCCATACATCTAGATATCTGTCTGTAGGCAAGTGTTATCTTGGGCAGACTACTATAGTTCTGTGCAAAGTTTTGGGTCACAAGTTCCTTGGCCATATGGAATTGATGCCCTTGCTTTAGCAGTGCTTGGTAGTGGTGAAGTGTCCTGTCCATCGATTACTTCTTACATCGTGATGGGACAGGGATTCCAGTTTAAATGAGAAGGGATTGAGGGGCTCACATGATTTTAACTTTCCAGATTTCCATTTTGTCTTTCTCACCAGGCCGACATGAATGGAATTCACAGACGAAGGTGAGGTTTCTTCGGCTTTAAATGCATTGTCTCTTTTACCGCTTTCTGTTTCCAAATAGATCTTTCTAGATCTTGAATAGAGTTTATTAGATTTGCCATTCTTGCCTGAAAAAAAATGTTTCCATTTTCCTTAGAAGTAGAATTTTTGTCCGAGGGTGAGTATAGCCTAACACCAGGGTAGCTAGCTGGACCAGGACTGAAGGCCCCATAGTCTCTTCCCCATGTCCCGAGTTTTACCTGTGTCCTGAGTTTTACCCATCAGGTTAGCTCTCCATGTAAGCTGTAGCCTTCCAAGACAAGGCCAGAGGTAGATCACAAAACCTTTGACTCCAAGCCCTCCCCTCCATAGAAAAGCCCGCTTTCCCCCTTAGAGGCTATTTGAAAAAGGCCAGGCAAATACCCTGATTGGATGGTTTTGATCATGTGATACGCAGGACTGCTAATAAGAGCCTGCTGAGTACTTTGAGGAAGGGTTTTATTTGCATAAAAGCCTCTTCAGAAACCTCCTTTTGGGTCAAGCATTTTGTTTTCAGTTTACAATTGCTGTAGTCATTGCAGAACTCTTATTTATAAACCTAGCAACTGTGAATCACTTTTTAACGAACCTTTAACTGTTTGGTCTGCTTAAAAACTCAGCCAATTAAACTATTTCAGCATTTCAAGCATAATCGTTTTAATATGTTTGGTTTTCTTCTTGAATATTTTAATTGTTTGACTAGTCAGTCTCCCGGGCTTGTAAATAATGCCCAGGAATGCAGTAAATTAATCTCACAAGGAGAACCCTGCATTCTTGTAGGCGGTCTGATACATGTATGAGTTTGGCAGGCTTCCAACAGGGTATTGTTTATCTAACTTGGCTATTCAGTTGCCTGTCTTAAAGCCAGTGTCACTCTCAAGGTTAAAGTTTCTTTCATCCTGTAAGTGCAGAAAACACCAAACAAAGACAGTCCAGCTCTTCAGAACACCATGATATCAATAGCATGCTTTTGATGCCTCTAACTTGTTTGTAGTTACTTAAATCTTCTCCATTGTAAAGCTTGTATTCACTAAGAATCCCAGAGAAATCAGCTGGGTTATTTTGAGATTTTTCAGGATGTTCATTCACTAGTGAAATGTGACCTGTTCTAAGCTGTGCTTTTCCTCAACACCATGACATATCTGTAAGAGGGATGTGTCTTGCCTTGCTCACTGATAACTGACAGTTGATTGACAGTAGTTATCCTTTCTTAGTGAGGCAAAAGTAATGATGCTTTAACTTAGCTGAGGTGTGGTACCACCTAAGTTAGCTGGGTCTCTCTCTCTCTCTCTCTTTCTCTCTCTCTCTCTCTCTCTCTCTGACACACACACACACACACACACACACACACACACACACACACACACTTGTCTTACCACCCCAAGTTCAGGCTAAGTGTAAACCTAGGACTGTAGACATTGGACATTTCCTCATCACTGCCCTGATGATGTTTTTGTTGTTGTTGTTTGTTTCCATGACATGGCATCAATTTGGAGCCTTTGCCAGCCCATGGAAGCTACCAGCCCTCCATCACTGGCTCACTTGATAGGATTTTCGCTTGTGTGATTTTTCAGTGTACAAACTTTTTTTTTTGTTGCTACTTATAAACTGATATGAATCTATGAAATTTAAATCTATTTTTAACTGTAAAGATGTTCACATTTGATGGAGCCCTCTGTGCTTTCCATGCTCTTGTTGGTATTATCCTATTTTTTGTCCAGTTTATAAGTTATATATTTAAATTATGATAATTATTTTCCTAAATATTTCTTATTACTTTGATGAAGCACCCAGGACAGAACCAAAAGTGAAGTATATGACATACTGAACTTGTTCTAAATTTAATAACTATTATCTTGAATTTTCTTGACAATTTGAGGTCACTATAATTGAGAAATTATGATCCCAGTACTCAGCTAGTGGAGGCAAGAGAATAGTATGTTCAAGGCCAACCTGGGCTACATAGCAAGATACTGTATTGATGGGGGAGTGTCCTTCTGTATGCTTTGAATGTATGTTTCCCTTATTGGTTTAATAAAATACTAATTGGCCAGTAGGCAGGAAGGAAGTATAGGCAGGCCTACCAGACTAGGAGAATACTGGGAAGAAGGAGTGAGTGACTCTCCTGAGAGACACCATGTAGCTACTGGGAAGATAGGACACCAGACATTCTCCAGTAAGATAAGGCCATGTAGAAATACAAAGATTAATAATTATGGGTTAATAATTAAGAGAGAGCTAGCAAGTAAGAAGCCTGAGCCATTGGCCAAACAGTTTATAATTAATATAAGCCTCTGTGTGTTTATTTGGAACTAAACAGCTGTGGGACAAGGTGGGAAAGGAACTCCACCTACAAATGGCACCCCCAATGTGGGGCAAGAATTTCCACATAAAATCTGACAAAAGCTTAAAAAGGATTCTGAACACAAAAGAACAGAAGCAAGCACAGCTTCTTAGTAGCAGCATTTTCTCGGGTGGGCTCCTTTAAGAGAGGCTTCCTGACTCAGCATTAGTGGCAAAAACAGCAAGGCTTTTTTAAAGAGGCCCTGCTACCAAACAATTAAATGGTTTTACGAGTAGCCAATGGCATGCTTCTTGATGGTGATATGGACCTAGAAACTCTGCAGAGTTGTGACAATAAGCATGGCTCTCACCAGTACCTCCAAAATGAAGCCAAGGCATAGGGCAGGACCAGCTGATGCTTTAATCTTAGCCATGCTGTTTAGCAGATAAGACTCGTGGTCAGAAAAAGATAGAGATATACAGTAAAGACTTATTCAGATGAAGAAAAACCACTAAACGGTTTACGATGTGTTAAAAAATATGCATAGGCTTGGGAGAGAAAAGAAAAAGAACAGAGAAAGTCTTTAAAAAGAAATAGAGTAGCTGGGTATCATGGGTGGCACATGTCTTTAATCCCAGAACTTGGGAGGCAGAGGCAAGTAGATCTCTGTGATTTCAAGGCCAGTCTGGTTCCAGAGTGTGTTCAAGGGTAGCCAAAGTTACACAGAGAAACCCTGTTTCAAAAAAACCAAAAATTAAAAATAAAGAAAAAACCCTGGAATAATAAGAAAAGCCATGTAAAGATGGAAAATACACAGAGAGTCTGGACACTATGTTGTTATGTTGTCTTTGAATTGTCTGCTGAGGAAGGAGCTAAAAGACATTTGATTATAAATGCTGTTGGATTAAACCAACATATATTTTGAAAATGCCTTGACTTCAAAATTTAAGTCTAAGGACATGCTACTTTGGAAAGGTGGTTCTGTTTTTGTTTTCACAGATGAAAATCTATGGATTCCTTCTAGACTAACATGTTTTGATCAAGCAAGACCCCCCTGAAGCAGTGGCCCAGATGATCCAACATCTAAAACAGCTGAGAGGATGCAGCCTCATACTACTACAGCCAAGATTTGGCCATGTTTCTGGGTTTGTTCGGGATACCCATGGGATTGATAGCATCCCCAAATAGCAGGAAGCAGTTTAGAGAGAACTGCACCCAAATTCCCAAATTGTTTATAACTGCTTGGTTTTCATTTAAATGGGGTTGCTTATAAATGTTTAATGATCACAGCCAATCTCTTTCTAAAGGAAAAAAGGGAATATGATATAGAAATGAATACTTTTTCATTTGTATGGATTTTGGTTTATTGATACAAATTTAAGATCAATTTTGTTATATTTCTACCATTGTTTAGGTATTGTATTTATACAGCTCTTTAAAAAATGTAATGTATAGTAAAATATAGATTATAGATAGTAACCTATAATAGTCAAAACTTATTGTTAGGTTAGTTAGGTTTTCTAGATATACAGAGATACATTTCAAATGGATAGACATTCTTTAAGACCTTTCAAAGACCTACAGAATATGTCACTTGAAGTGGTTTATTAGGGTTTTTCATGACAATGAGACACAACTGCTCCTGGCAACACCAATTATGTCAAAGAGGAAGATAGGCATCGAACAAACTCATTATGGAATTTGCCTTCAATATGGTAGGAATACCCATTTAGACAAGAAACTGCTCTTGCCTGGACTGCTTGACAGCATGCTGTCCAAACTGGACAAGCAGGTTACAAAGAAAAGTGACTGCTGAACTTGCCAAAGGGACAGGATGATCCTTCAAGTTTCCTGCTTCACTAAAAAGTCTGCCAGACACTATGGTCTATGGGCTAAAGATGGATGCCCCAACATTGCAGAAGAACTTTCGGTGATTGTCCAGAAAGTAAAATGTCTCTGTCAATTCTGGAGTTTATATATTATCCTGCTGAGGTCTTTGTTGGAGTTGAAGACAGATAGTTATGGTTATGGTTTTCCTTGGTTATGATAAAAGGTAAGTTACATATAAGACTTTAAACTCACAAAGATAGGATAGATGATAAAATGTGTTCTTTAAATTTTGCCAAATGTTAATGGATTAAATATTTTAACTATAGTTCTTACTTGATGACTATTTTGTTACATACAATTTTACTATGTTAAAATTAAAACCTTTCTTTTAATTTAGACAAAAAAGAGGAGATGATGGGGGAATGTCCTTCTGTATGCTTTGAATGTATGTTTCTATTATTGGTTTAATAAAATGCTGATTGGCCACTAGCCAGGAAGGAAGTATAGGTGGGGCTACCAGACTAGGATATGCTGGAAAGAAGGAGTGAGTGAGTCTCTGGAGAGACACTATGTAGCTACTGGGAAGTTAGGACAACAAGCATTCTCCAGTGAGATAAGGCCATGTAGAAATATATAGATTAATAGTTATGTGTTAGTAATTAAGAAAGGGCTAGCCAGTAAGAAGCCGAGCCATTGGCCAAACAGTTTATAATTAATATAAGCCTCTATGTATTTATTTGAGACTATAGGGCTGAGGGACCAGGTGAGACAGAAATGTCCATCTACACTGTATCAAAGAAAAATAAAAGGAAAAAGGAAATCATGTGACTTAAGACATAAGGAACATTTTGAACAGGTTTATAGAAAAAGGATTCACTTGTTACCAATCAACCCACTTAAAACCTACAATTCCAGCTGGGCATTGGTGGCGCACGCCTTTAATCCCAGCACTCGAGAGGCAGAGGCAGGTGGATCTCTGTGAGTTCGAGGCTAGCCTGGTCTCCAGATTGAGTGCTAGGATAGGCTCCAAAGCTACACAGAGAAACCCTGTCTCGAAAAACCAAAACCAAACCAAAACAAACCAAAACAAACAAAAAACAAAAAGGACCCTACAATTCTATGGTCTTTAGTGCAGTCACATGTATGTGCAATCATTATCATAGTTTTTGTTACTCCTCACCCTCCATATCTTTAGTGCCACACCCAGCCTTGAGCAATCACTAGTTTACTATAGTATGTGGGGTTTTTGCAATTGGCTAACTTACTTTTTGTAATTGACTAATTTATATCTAGTTTCATCTAGAAGACTGGACATTGAATTTGATGAAAACATTTTCAGGAAACATTAAGAGGGATATTCTTGCTTTTTTATTCTTTTATTTGAACATCTCACATGGAATCTTCAGACTTGTCAAATTGTGGAAATCCCTCCAATTAACATGAACCAGCCAACTGTGGTCTGCAGGACAGGTGGCTTCCCTAGGCTTCATCTCTAGGCAGGAAGGTGGGTCATTCAAAACTATGGCAGCCCTGGCTGAATATGCTTGAGTAGTTAGTAGTTATTTTCCTTGTGACTGTGACTAAATGACCAATAGAAATAATGTAATGAGGGGCTCAGTTTGGCTCACAGTTTGAGGGTGTAATCCATCATGGAGGGAATGGTTGGTGGCATGAGTGTGAGGCAGCTGGTTACACTGCATATGCAGTCAGGAAACAGAGAGAGAGGAGTACTATTGATCAACTATTTTCTCAGATTTACTCAGTCCAGGACTGATGGGGAATGTGCTTCTATGTATGTTCATCTTATTGATTATTGAATAAAGTACTGTTTGGCCAATGAGGCAGCAAGTTAGATGGGACTAGGAGTCAAAGAGGATTCTGGGAAATGTAGTAAAGAAATGGTGATCCAGGCAGGAAGTGACATGGCAGGGAGACTCATATTTAAGGAAGGACAAGCAGGAAGTGTTCCCTTTTCCCCTTTGCTCTTCCTCTAGCAGCACAATGTGATCCACCGGCAAGGGAGGATGCCAATGGAAGGTGTCTGATAAGATAAATCTTATAAAATATATAGATTTGTGATAATTAAGACTGAGCTAACAGATGAGAAATCCTAGTCATTGGCCAAGCAGCATTTGTACCTAATACAAGTCTCTGTGCATTAATTTGGGCCCTAACTTGGCGGGCAGAACTCAGGCAGCTGGTGGAGACCACCCACATGGCAGTAGGGCTCGGGCAGCTTTTGTCGGAAAGATTTATTGTAACACAGGACCCTAAACCCTAGGATGGTGTTGCCCTCATTCAGAGTGAGTTGTCCTCCTCACTTAATCTTCCAGTAGAACTACCCTGAGACATGCCCAGAGGTGTGCCTCCTAGGGGACTTGAAATTCAGTCACATTGACAGTGAAGATGACTTATCCTGGGCATAGCAAAACAGTCACTGAAAATTGGACAGACACAATTAAATGTCTTCCTTCCTTGACTAAGGTATTAGAAATCCTTTATTCCCAGCCTATGAATTCTTTTTTTTTTTTTTTTTTTTTTTTTTTTTTTTTTTGGTTTTTCAAGACAGGGTTTCTCTGTATTGCTTTGGAGGTTGTCCTGGAACTCTCTCTGTAGACCAGGCTGGCCTTGAACTCACAGAGATCCACTTGCCTCTGCCTCTAGAGTGCTGGGATTTAAAGGAGTTCAGCACCAACCTCCGGTGAGTTCTTTAATTATGGATGATGCTCAACACAAAATATCTCTGTGCTGCACTGGGAAACTGAACTAGAAATCAGGAGGTTTAGGTTTTTTTTTTCTGTGTCTTTATAGTTTGAATTAAAGAAAAAATTTCTAAATCTCCGATTTTTTAAAAATTTGTTTGTTCTTAGGAATGGGGTCTTACTGTTTTCAGGATAATCTTGAACTCCTATGCTCAAACAGTCCTCCTGTCTCAGCTTCCTGAGTAGCTGGGACAAGAACATTGCCACACTTAGTTACCTTTGAACCTCAAGTTCAATCCTCCCTCCTTTCCTCCTTACCCTCTTTTTCCTGTTCTCTTGACAGAGTCTGACTGTATGGCCAGCGGAGTCTCAGACTTATGATCCTTGGGCCTTATTCTCCTTATTGCTAGAGTTCTTAATTAATAGATGGCTAAAAATTAACTGTTGGGTGTGGCTGCTGGTGATTTTAAATGAGGTAATATGCCTGATGTTGTAGCTGGAAGATAGATGGCTCAGTGGTTAAGAGCATTTACTCTTCTTGCAGAGGACCCAGGTTCAGTTCTCAGCACCCCCAAGGAAGTTAACAGTGGTATTTCCAATTCCAGACGGATTGGACATTCTCTTCTGACCTCTGCAGCTACTACACAAGGTGTACAGACATACATGTAAACAGAACAACCATACCCATAAAATAAAAATAAACACGTCTTTTAAAAATATGCCTTAGTTCTCCTGCAAACCTAAGAAGCTCTAAGCATCCAGTGGCGGTTTTCTGGTCTCCATTCCCTACATAGTTGCTGCATAAGCCCCTGCTTTCTGGAATGGTTTCAGAATTTGCTCTCAGGTTTCTCACCTGAGAGCATTCTCACCTTTCTGTTTTGTACAGTCGTTAAGGTCGGTGCTCACAAAGTCTAATATTAGTGGCTTTATCTTTTAAATTCCAAACTCAAGGCACTTTGGTAGTTTTGCCAAGACTGTACCCACCTGCCTTTTCCCCGAACACTGAAAGCTCACACCACGGTCTCTGTTTAGACCTTCTCTCACCACCCAAACCCAGCCAGGATGGTGTGGCTGCAGTTCCATCTGTGTTGTTAGAGGCCTGGCACAATCAGGTTCATCTCAGTCTGCAAAGCCTCTCCATGGAGGAGGGGACATAGCTCCTGTCCTAAACCATGAGCCTGGCAGATCACGCCTCAGTGAGTGGGACACCAGATATTCCAGCCTCAGGTAGCCTGACACCAGGGCCTTGGGCTCTGGGTTCTCTTTAAGCTTCATTTAACACACACACACACACACACACACACACACACACACACACACACTACTCTAAACTCTTTCCTGGAATGATATCTTGGTCTTCAAGGTGTTCTTGATAGATCAACACCTAGATCTTCAAGGACGTTTCTGCTAAACACACCTGCATTAAACACTCCTTACTCCATCACAGACCTCCTACATCAACACCTCTGAGGGTGTGTGGCCTTAGAAAATGAATGACGTTTTCAGTTTCCCTGGTAAACTCAATCAGCCACCTTAGACAAAAGTGATTTACAGCTTTGACTTCTACAGAAACTTGAAACTACAGGAAACTCTGATACCATAAGTCACACACACACACACACACACACACACACACACACACACACACACACACACACAAACACACTAGCTTATTTACCCTAGAAACTTGTGAAGCACAACTTTTAAGACAGTTGGCTTAAGTCAATGCCAGAAGAATTTAATTTCAACAATGAGAAAATGGCTGAAACTTGCTTGGTTAACATATGAATCCGTGTTGGAACCAAAGTATTAAACGTTCTTCACGACCACTTTCTATCATTAATTTGGTCTAATTTGCCTAGCCATGCTGAGTTTCATTCATTGATTAATCCACATTTATTCTTTTAACAACAAGACCTACACAGCCCTTTGTGTTGTGAAATGGTCCCTGGAACTCTCTACACTCATCCATTTCCCTACACCCTCTCATACATTGGTGTCCTCTAGAGAAACTGCAGCCATGAGGCTCAAGGACTCAGAGTTTAGGAGGGGGAGTTTGAGGTTTTGTCCTGGATATTTTGGATCCATATAGCTCAGTGTGCTTGCCTTTCTTAGCCCTTACTGGCAGTCCAAGAAACAGTGGTGGTAAATGTCTGAATTGCAGGCTTAAGAACATCCAAGTGATTGTGTTGTCTCAGTAACTAAGACCAGAGAAAACCTAGACTGATGTGAGAGCACTGAGTGGCGGCAGGCGCCATTTCCACCTGTGTGCCTAACAGTCACCTGTGTAGCAAGAGCATTTGGCTGGAAACCAAAATAGCCCCAATGCAACACATGTACATGTAAGCTTGCTTTTAAACCAAATGCTCTACTTTTGCCTTCAAACAAAATGGCTGTTCCTAGACCTCTCCTATATGATAATACACATGTGAAAACCCTGAAGTTTGAATACTTTCGGATAGTTCTTTCAGTTTCATATACGGGACCTAAGCCGTCCAGTAGACTGGGGATCCATTGGGCTGAGGAATGTTGTGATCCCCTCATTTCAGCACACCACACCTTATCATGGTTTAGGAATCTGTAGAACATACTTTGAGAAGTTGCTCCAGAGCCACACAGTTCTCTTAACTCAGAGAAGGTCTTGTCTTTTTGTGAACTGTAACAGGTGGAGGCAGGCTGCCAGGGAACATGCTTTGAGGAGAGTTTCTTCAGCAGCTCCCACTGTGACAGGAATAATGTCCTTTAATTAGCTTTGCTGGGTGGGTCTGCTACGAGTGTGGAAGGAACCAGAGTGAGCTGAACAGTGTCCAGAGAGCAGAGTTCCTCAGTTGAGAAGGCTTTAAGACTTGGGGTAGAACTTGAGTGATGGGCAGGGGGAAAGTGGGTGGGAATTAACTGACCCTTCTTGTAAATGACTTTGATCTCGAGAACAATTGACTCTGGATTCCATGAAACAATACAGTGCAACTGTTGCCAACTTGAACTTTTACCTATATTAACAAGGCATCTGGATCAAGTTTTCCACAGCTTCTTCCTAATGTTGTTATTTTTGTAACAACTCTATTGAGATTTAATTCACTCATGTGTACAATTCATCCAGTTAAATTAAGGATATAATTCAGAGTTTTTCATATATTCAGAAATTTGTGCAGTAGTCACCACAGTCAATTGTAGAATACTTTTATCATCCTGGGGGGAAAAACACAAACACCAACCCCCATATTCATTAGCTATTACCTGCCCCCACAATATCTCCGTTTCTTCAACACTCAACAACCACAAAGTGACCTACTATCTCTCTGAACTTGTTTGCTGTAGACATTTTATCGAAATGGAACTGTATAGTGTGTGTCTTTTGTGACTGGCCTTTCACTTAGCATGTTTCCAGGGTCTGTCCATATTGTAGCTTCTATGAATCCTTCATTACACTGGGTGGGCACCCCACATTTTAATTTTATGTTCATCCAGTTGACTTACTTTTGGGTTGTTTCTGTCTTCTGACTATGGAGAATTATGAAATGATTTTTGTATGCATTTAATGTAGATTCATGCTAACTCTTTGTGTCACTTTTTGAGGAGCTCCCTACCCTGTGAGGGGGTTCAGTTACCACCATCCATCCCTACCCCCACCTGTCACTCAAGTTCCATTCCCTACCTATTTTACTATTATCTTGTACACCAAGCTGGACTCAGTGGCTTCGAGTCATTGTTGTAAGAGATCTGTTTCATACAGCTCAGTCAAGTATGACTTGAACACTCACCGGAAGCAGGTGTTTGTGTGAAGTGGGGTGTATCAGGCTCTGGTTACAGGAATCTCAAGCACAAATACTGGAGGACCTTAATTGGTGCCACTTTAAAGGTTGGGACAATTCTGTCTAGATTTGTGTTTATGGAAACAAGAAAAAGAAACTCACAGCCACAAATGTTGACAAAAACAGAGGAGTGGGTCGGGGAGAGAAACAGAATAACAGAGCTCCCTTAGGTAGGAGCTTGAGGAAGGCCCTGTGACCATCTAAGGAGTAGAGCTGGTAGGTAAAAAAAAATCTATGAGTTTCACTTATCTCTGCTACTGTGTGTTTCTACATAGAGAAGATACCTAGAAACTTGGGGCATTTGAAGTCCTTACGTAGATCTTAATAAAACATGCAGAAGCAGATAGTCCCTAAGTGTAATGGTATGGATTTTCACAATGACCCTTGCTGTGTAATTACTCTGGCACTAAGAAATGGATTGCCACCAGCACCTCCTCCAATCCTGTCCTAGTCAAAGTATTCCCAAGGAAAGGAGGGTACTGTGACTTCTACCACCAACATTCTTAGACACAAGGATGCATTTTTAATAGTGTGGTTCAGGTGTCAGGTGCTGGCCAATGGAATAGATTTGTTTAGTGGAATGTTTGAACACTCAGCAGACATACTATATTGCAAGGTGTCATCCAGCCTTAACAATTAAATACTTTTAAGCTTGTGTTTAAAATAAAAGTTATAACCACAGCACTGAAGAAACTTAATTCATCTTTACCTGCAATTTGAGAGCATCTATTGTAGGTTTTTTTTTTTTTTTTTTTGTACACAAGACATCAGACTTCCAGCATTTATTTACAAAAACATATACTTTCCCCTCCAAACCCTGAAGTTTATTCCTGGGAGCAGTCTGAAAGGAAATTCCAGGCACTATTAATCCCAGGCACAGGTGGTTTAATGATTTAAAGATTGTATGTAAACATATGAACACTGGTAATACATTACACGATATGAAGCAATGACAACATAAATACAGCCTTTACAATCAGAGCACTCAGAGAAACCTGCATTTCTCTTGTTCTAGTGAACAGGAGGGAATTAAATTCCCTCACCTTTCCAATAAGACAAGCTTTCAAATACTAGAACTGGCTGCAAACTGACACTGCTCTGGCTCGTACCTGGAAAAGAAGCCCATTATCAGCAGCTCACCTATGATACATTAGACGTCTAGACATTCTATTAGGGGAAACCATTGTGCAAAGACGAATAATTGCTTTTTCTTTAAAGTTCAATAGATGCATCACAAATTACTAAAGTAGATTACGATTTCATTAGACTATTTCCTGGGAAGTTTGGGATTCTGTGTTCTATCAGGTGATGCCAATTAGCTCCGGGTCAAAGCTAGAAGGATGGAGCCTGTGCCAACTGCACAGGGTCGCCCTGGCCTCTTCCATTGTGAATGCTGGGTAGTAACTCCCAAGGTAACTTTTGTCTTACTACTCTTGTTCCCACTCTGGTGCTGGGAAAGCACCTCGTCCTCTCCCCGCAGGGCTGCAGCGTCAGCGCCGGGAATCCTCCCGCGGAGGTCATAGATACAGGTCGCACTCCCAGGCAGTAACGTCCAGGGAAGCATCATCTTCCCGGGCTTGGACCTTTTCCCGTCGGGGTTGCCAGCAGCCCCTCCTCCTAGCAGGGGGAGGGGGAGAATCACTCGGGACTTCCTTCCCATTTAAAGGTCGTCAGGGTCTCCCACTTTCAGGACGGTCCTCCGAGGTACCCGGGTCTACAACGCTTCCCTTGGCGCCACTGTTGGGGACAGACTATGAACGGTGGGCCGTTTCCTGACGCCTTTCCCGTGTGACCCTGAAGCGGCGGTGCACTTGTCACTGTGGGTGACCGAGAGGGATCGGCGGGGGGCGGGCCCCGCGGGGCAGGTGGGCGCGGCCGGCGCGGGCCGCGGCAGCAAGTGGTTGGGCCGTGCGCAGTCCGTCCTGCTCGGCGCCGGCGCGGGTGCCCGGTGCGCCGCACCCTCCGCTCCGCTGAGCCACCCGCCCGCTGCGCGCCCATGTCTCTGCCCGTGGTGCTCCCGGGTTCCTGCTGCCCGGTGGCCGGGCTGTCGGGCGGACCTCAGGCCGGGGGTCCTGGAGTCGCGACCACCGCCGCCCAGGAGCCGCCACTGCCCCCGCTGCGGCCGCGCTGGCCCCGGGGCGCTCTGCAGCCTCCAGCTCGGCCCCGCTGCGCCCCCGCCGCTGTGCTGGCCCCGCCACCCGCGCTCGCGTCCCGCCGCCCCGCAGCGCCTGGCTCCGCGCTGCTGCCCGCGCGCCCACTGCTGTCGCTCGGGCTGTTGCAGCTGATCCTGGGCTGCTGCATGGTGGCGCTCAGCTTCGGGGCGCTGTCGTTGAGCAGTTCGCCTCAGGTGAAGAACTCGTGCCCCTTCTGGGCAGGTTCCTCGGTGAGTACTGGGTGCCTCTCTGTGGGGGTCCGCCTTCTGGGCAGTGGGTTGTGGAGGGTCCCTCCTGTGTTTTAATTTTGCCTCAGTTGGGGAGCTCAGACCCTCAAGCCACCTAAAGTGTTTGGCCACATTGAGTGGGGGAAAAGTGTTGGGAGGTAGTCAAGTTCAAGGGAGAATTGGATTGCACCCGGGCAGCGTCTGTTCTTACACGTTAAGGATTTTGTTTCCAGTCAAGTTAACATTAAGCACAATATTAAGTTCTTTGAGAGAGTGGCATGAGGATGGGAGAAAAATGATTTCAAACTTTGTTGGCCACTGTACTACACTGGCGAAGTAAATTCCTGCAGGGCAGGGATTTTGATGTGTTTTCCTCACCGATACACCAACAATACCCGTGCAGGGTGGGGTACTTTTGGAATGGACAAAGTGACAGATAGAAGAGGGGGGAGGAGGAGATTGATTTGTTTTTATTCTTCATTTAAACACGGATAAATGAGAGTGTATCTGGTGTTGGGTGACTGCACCCTGAGGAGCTCAGAGGTAATAAGAGGTTGTGTGTGACTGGTGGCTTGTACCTGGTCATTAGAGGAGGGTTCAAACCCTGGGTGGGTTCTTGGAGCCACTAAGGTTGCCCTGCAGAAGTGGGTGCTCAAGAAACAGAACCTGTCATTATGGATGCACTCAATAGAATTCCAGAAGTGTGGGGCAGCTAGCTGGGGATATCTGCCCTGCCCTGGCACCTTGACCAATGGGTTAGGGAAGCCTGCCTCTGAGAACAGTGGCTGCCAGTGAGCAAGCGTCTGTAGACCAGATGGGTACTCATTCCTGCCTCTTAACTGTGTCACAACTTTCAGGGCATCCAACCCCTTGAGGTTTGCCAGGGGCCAAGAGCCTTGGAAACAGGTCTTTGTGCAATGCTTGTGGAAGATGAGTAAAGCAAATGACCTCTCTATGAACTAATGCACTCTGAGAGCCTGGTAATGTCTATAGCTTTTTCTACCATCTGCTCTACATTTTGTGCTCTACTGGTCAAAGCATATCCAGAGTCAAGACCAAATGTAAATTTCAAAAATGTGGGAGAACTTATTGAACCTAGAGTAATGGTTTGAATAAGAACATGAAGAGCATAAGCTTTCTCTGGCCTAACTCAGAATTTTGTATCACCCAATGTCAATCTACTCTTTTATTTTTGTTTGTTTGCTTTTTGTTTCTCTCTCTCTCTCTCTCTCTCTCTCTCTCTCTCTCTCTCTCTCTCTCTTCCTGAGACAGGGTTTCTCTGTGTAGCTTTAGAGCCTATCCTGGCACTCGCTCTGGAGACCAGGTTGGCCTCGAACTCACAGAGATCCACCTGCCTCTGCCTCCCAAGTGCTGGGATTAAAGGCATGGGCCACCAATGCCCAGCTTTGTTTTTTGTTTTTCAAGACAGGGTTTCTCTGTGTATCCTGGCTGGTTGTCCTGGAACTCGCTCTGTAGACCAGGCTGGCCTTGAATTCACAGAGATCTGCCTTCTTCTGCCTCTGAAGCACTGGGATTAAAGATGCATGCCAGCACTGCCTGGCAATCTACTCATCTTTTTTCTTTCATATATCTGTATATATGAAACCTTCTATTTTTAAAATAATTTATTTAACTTTATTTTTATGTGCATTGACATGAAGGTGTCATATCTCCTGGAACTGGAGTTAGAGACTGTTGTGAGCTGCCACATGGGTGCTGGGAATTGAACCCTGGTCCTCTGGAAGAGCAGCCAGTGCTGTTAACCTCTGAGACATCTCTCTTTTAAACACCTTTGCTAAATGGTTGGGACCCCAGTCTTTTTGTGCTATAGTGAATGAAGTTCACAACTTATGTATTAGATTGACAGAATCCCACCCTGTAGTCCTGTCCCTGGACTCTGCTACTGTCTTGTGAGTGTTCTGGAAAACCTTGAAATATGGGTACTCTAAATAGAATAGGAATGAGAATAATACCCCCCCCCCCAGGCTACGCATCCAAATGGTGACTGCATTTCTTTCCGATAAGTACCCTGGACCAGAATCTTGTATGTATTTTATGGATTTATTCTTTGTAAAATCATAATTCAGCATTCTCTCAAGATAGTTTATTGAAAAGATTTGTGGGGGGCACTAGGGAGACAGTTCAGTCAGTAAAGCATGGGGACCTGAGTCTGGATCCCTAGAACCCACCTAAAAGCTGGGTGTGGGCAGAGGGGAGTCTGTAACCCCAGTGCCTGGGGTGGGCTTGGGAGAAGGTGAGCACAAGTGGATTCCTGAAGGTCATTGGTCAGTCAGCCTAGTCAAACTGATGAGACACCCAGTCTCAACAAATGAAATATGGTAGAAAGTGTACCTAGTGTCATTCTCTGCCACCACACACATGCAGGGATAGTAACAAGTACATACACCACACACATAACCTACACACACACACACACACACACACACACACACACACACACACACACCATGGCTTTTTTTTTCTTTTCTAAAATTAAAATCTGAAATCATTTTGCAATTTCGAGTTACTTCAGAGGTAAGGAGATGCCCTTAGATGTCAATGGAGCCACAATGGGATTTGAGGAAATGGAAAACAAAGCTCACAAAACAGAATTTGCAGGGTGGTGCTGTGGGTTCACTGGCCAGGCTTGTCCTCGGCACAAGCAAATCAGACCCAAGAAACAATCAGTGACTTGAACCTGAGAGGTTCTTTTTGTATGTCTTAGTCTACCATGTGCCCTTGGGCCAGTATGCAGATCTGTAACTGTCACTTATTCTTTCTTTGTGTGGGTGTGACCTGTTCCTAAGGTAGACTTCGGAATTTGCAAAGTAGCAACAGAACCAATGAATAATAACTATATTTTCAGAACAAGTGAATAGGGGTTAAGCAGATGTCATTGGACTCCATGAATCTCTTAGTGTTTTAGGAAGAAAAATACCACCCTGTATCATGTTTTAAACTCACATAGGTAAGAGAGCTTTTTTTTTTTTTTTTTTTAAATCCTGTATTAGGAGAACATTTAGGCTTAAGAAGACACTGTATAACAAGACCACACCTACTCTCCAACCACTAGAACAATGGTCTTATCTGTCCCCACTCCTAGGCTTTGCCACTGGTCCTGTGTGTCCTGAAAGATGCCAGAGCAAGGAATTAGGGCCCCTTTACTCTTAGTCCATTTAGCAGATTAAAATTTTATTTGAAAATCTCAGTATTACATCATTGTAATTTCATGTGTAAATGTTTCAATGTGTGTATTTTTAGACAGAGCTCACACACACACACACACACACACACACACACACACACACACACACAGGAGAGAGTTCATAGAAGTGACTAGGAAGTCCTAAGGCCTCCTTTCCAGTTTTAACATTTCATTATGGAAAAAATTAAAGTTTTAATGAATGTGGAAAGAGGAATGGAATGGCCATGTGGGGTGACCCATCACCAGTCACAGGCGCTTGCAATATCCGAATATCTGACACTGCCTCCTCTTAACACAATGTGTTATTCTTAGGCAAATTATGGATATGTAACTTCAACCATTAAATACTCCAGTGTATATTCTCTGACACTCTACCATGAACTCAGATGGCCGAATGGAGGTTTTTTTTTTTTTTTTTAATGGCAAATGATGAAAAACTGTGACTTGAGGACTGGAAAAATGAAAACAAAACAAAACAAAAAACTACTGAGCTGTAGTCCAAATGTAAAGAGAGCCTTCTGGTAGTTTCCAGTGAGCTCATTGTTGCATAGCCATTCACCAAAATGAGTTTAGGAAGTTCTCAAAATCCCCTGATAGTCTTTCTTCTCTACATCTTTCTGTCCGGGTGCCACCCATTTTCCTATTTTCTGGCCCTGTAGACTACTACTATCCTGGATATTTCACGTCTGTCTGTCTGTCTGTCTGTCTGTCTGTCTATCTTTACACACACACACACACATACACACACACACACACACAATATATATATATATATATATATATATATATATTCATATATACTCATGAATATATAATGTATGTTCTTTTAAGGATAAATAACTTCTAATTAGGGTATTTTTTAAGGCTCATCCAGTTTAGCAACAACTCGTTCCTATTAACTGTGATGTGATAGAACATTGTGCAGACATACTGTGATTATGTTCACTCAGTTTCTCTCCCTTGCTCCCTCCCTGCTGCCTTCCCTCTCCTCCCTTCCTTTTTTTTCTTTCAGATCTGGGGATTGAACTCAGGGTCAGAGGCAAGAGCTCTACCCCTGAGCTACATCCCTGGCCCACTCAGCCGTATATGACCTGGTCTTAAGAGGAATGACCAACAAGTCTAATGCTTCTTGAAATCCACGTGTGGTTTGAGCACTGGAGTGAAATCTCCTCAAACTGAATGACCACGAGCACCTTACAGTTTGCCTCATCCCTGAAACTGGCAAATCTTAGTTTGGTTTTTGTAAAAATATTTGTTTTGTGTTTGATGCAACAGTGGTTCAAACACATTCACTTGAAACACATCCCATTTCGAGGATGTTCCTCCATGTTTGTCTCTGGGAGGGGTGTCCCTCAGAACTGAGGCTTTCCCCACTTGTGTGAACCCTGAGGAGCTGTTTGAAAATACATTTACTAATTAAGTCCTGTAAGCCACCTTCCCCACAATCTTGAATTAATATTTCAGCAGCGTGAAGGGACTATTTTAATATAATCTTTACTTTTTAAATTACATTCTTTATTTAGAGAGGAGGTAGGGAGGGGGAGAGGGAGAGAGAGTATATATATATGGCAAAGAACAACCTCCACTCTGTGGGTCCCGGGAATCGAACTTAGTTTGTAAGACTTAGTGGCAAGTGCCTTTACCTTCTGAGCCATCTCAGTGGCCCCTAATGTAATCTTTTGTATTTGACTGCTATACATGTGGCTCAGTGGGTAGAACACCAGCCTAGCACACCAGAGACCCTGGGTTCAATCCCCAGCACTGCCTAAGCAGGAGTAGTGGAGACACAAGGGTCTGTCATGTAGTTCAAGTCACTGGTGAGGAGGGAGCTGCCAGATTGGTACTTCCAGTTCATCCTTGGCTCAGGCAGCTCGAGGTTCACCTGTGCTACACTGGGCCGTGTGTCAGAAAAAAAAAATGCATTCAGATCTTTTTATTTGAACATTCTGTATCATTTCCCCCTTGCCAACCTTGGTTAATGACTATTATGCCCAAACTTGTAGAACCAAGGGATTAGCCGGCCTTCTAGAAACATAGCCATATTGTTGGTGAGTGGCTGAAGGAGGATCTTGATGTCTGTGTTCAGGTTGTGTTGTCCTGGCTCTCAGTTTAGGCATGTGTTTAGTTAATCTTATTTTGATTCCATTGGGATTGTGGGAGATGGCACCCACCACACTGAGATACGTTTAATTAAAGAGTAGAGAGAGTGGCACTGGTTTGCCCATCTGATTTTTGAAAAACAAAACCCCCAGCTTGAATGCCACCTGTGATCCCTGGGAGCAATTTCAGATGAGAGGCACAGAGCTGGCCTTGTGCAGCTCTCTCCAGAGGCCATGAAACATCATTCGTTTCCCTCTGCTCCAAGTCAGTAACTTGAACTTTCCTCATCCCTCTATTGAATCTATGATGCCATGGCAAGATTCCAGTTTCATATAAAGAATCATCGAGGAGAACCTATTTAAAACATCATTATGACTAAGCCAAAAAAAAAAATGGCTAGGGAAAAAACTGACATAAAAGCCCTGAAGTTATTACCAGTTAAACAGTAGTAAATATGCATTTTCTGTCATGTTCATTAGTTTCTACTGGTTCCATTATATATATATATATGCACACACACATATATATATTTCCTATCATAAATCAAACATTTAAGGAGCATTTGAAGGTAGTATTTTGAGTGAAATTTATTGACTTTCTTTAGTTCTTTGTTTTACAGGACAACAGAATCTCACTTATAGGTTTTTTGCCTTGAGTAAATTACTCATATGTAAAATGGGTGGGATACTCTTGTCTTAGGACTGATTTTGCATAGAAGAGCACTGTGGGAAAAGGCTTGGCTCCTGGGCCTGGCACATACTAGGTAGTGTGCATACTTTTCAAACACCAAGACAAAAAAGTGTATAACCAACGTGAAGTGCCTAGGCTGTCTATAGTACCTACTGTGGGAGTTCTGCTCACTGCTCAGTCACTCAGATTTTTCAAGTGCTATAAAAAGGGAAGAACCCCACCCCCACCCCTGCCACACACCTTTGCAGTTATAGGGAAAAATAGGTTGTTGAGAAGTTAGATAAATTAGTTTCTGTCTATTTAGAAGATAAACACAGGGCATTTGCAACACGGCTTTCAAACATCTGTGTTTGGATCCAGCAGGTTTTGACAAATGAGCCAGAACATTTTTGCCCTAAGGCATGTTTGTGGATTAGGCCAGGAAAATAGGGCAGTAGAAGTATAAGCCTTTGATTTTAAAGATTGGTTTTTAAGCTGGAAAATTAAAGGCATTAGCTGCACATGGTGGGTCTTACTGACTCGGAGCTGTTGCACCTCAGATGCTTCCTTTGCATTATCAGGAAGAGGAAAGATGTTTTGTTTCCATGAGCCACAAGGAGGGAAACAGAAATGGTATGGCTCTGATTACAATTACCTGGAGATGGTTTGGCATTAACAGTAGGTTCTTACCTGCGCATTCAGGGCATGTTGTATCTTGTGCTGGGTGGAAGAATGTTGATGGCGTTGTCCTTTCAGGAAGCACGGGGGTGCATATGTGCTCAGGCTTACGTAGTCACCCTTTAGCACGCTCATCTCCTGTTTCTTGTCTCCTTTCGTTTGTTCACTCGTTCACTTATTCATTCATTGACTCTTGCGGTAACCAGGTGCTTTCTAGAGGCTGCTCATGGCATTTGAGTGAGGTTTCCCAGGCACAGGCCATCAGGCAGTAGTAGCATTGTGGTATAGTAAAAGCCATCAAAGGTCATTCCTAAGGGACTTCCTGGACTCCCTCCTGACAGAGCCCAGCTACCGCTGCCACAGAGGGAGGCGGAACCTATTCTTGCCTTCCATGCTTGGATGCCAGGAGGTTCAAGTATCTGTTCCTTGGGTCTTAAAGGATTCAGCCCCAGGGCAGAGCCTTAGTTCCCTCCACATTTCAGAAGGCTTCCTCTGTTCCTCCTTCCTCCCTCCCCACTCATGGTGTTCCCCAAATGCCTTGGGATTCACCCAGGGTTTAAAAGAACAGGGCTACTGAGTGAAGGTCAATAGGGCATGGTTTGTTATGGGTTCAGGACTGGGGCTAGATGCAACTACCACCTGAACTAGGGTGCAGTTTTATTTCCGTTGCTTAGAACTGGGGATTGAGCCACTCAGTGTATCCCCAGCCTTCCTTTTTCCTATTTATTTTGAAATAGAACTTCACTGCCTTGCCCAGCTAGCCATAAAGCTACTCTGTAGCCCAGATGGGCCTTGAACTTGTGATACACTGGCCCCAACCTTCTGAAGTACTGGAGATGTAAATCACCTCTGCCAGGCCTGACTGAACTTACTTTCCAGCACCTGGTAAGGAATGTGGTTCACACAAGCTTGCTGGCTGTGTTCTGGATTTATTTCAGAATTCAAGTGGCAACAATGCCTTCTAACCTGTGACCTTGGTATGTCTTGATTTATTTGGATCTATATTCAATACTGCCATATAAGCTTTCTTTTTCTCTCCAACAAGTCTTAATATCTTTGCCAAATATATTGTGAGGTTATTGATATTTCTTACAGATCATGTGTTTTATTCATATTTTCCAATTAAATTTTCTGCAGTTTCTACTGCAGCATGGTTCTTTTTGTCTCAGAAGACATTCATTGGAAAAGACATCTATCTATGAAGCCCTATTAGAATTAAAATATATAAATAATGTTCTACTTAGCCATCCCTTTCTTGAGACTTTGTCCAACAGGAATAAAAGCACATGTCTTTAGAGATATACTCATAAAACATATGAATGTTTATGGCTGTATTGTTTACAAGAATAAAAATCTGAGACTAGAGTGACTGCCCACAAATATGGAAGCAATTGAATACATTAGACACACAATGGAAGACTCTACAACCATTAGTCCGAAATGAATTGCAGCTATTACAGTGGACTTGACAAGATTCCAATGAAGTAAATCTAAGCCAGGTGATGGTGGTGTACACCTTTAATCCCAACATTTAGGAGGCAAAGGCACATGGATCTATGTGAGTTCGAGGCTAACCTGGTCTACAGAGTGAGTTCCAGGACAGTCAGAACTATACAGAGAAACCCTGTCTTGAAAAGCAAACAAACAAACAAAGCAAATCTTTCATGATGATCTTGTGGAAATCACACCCTTGGGCATATGTGTATACACACACACATGCCATTGGCAATAAGAATTTAGAGAGAGATGTGTATCTATATAAAATACATTTAATGTACTAACTTGTGAGCATGGAGGAAGCATGATGCTGAGGCTGTTACAGAAATGGAAAGTGTAGCTCAGACACATCATTGTTTTATAGGCTTTTATGTCCTGAGCTGGACACTTCATCTTAGTAATACTGTTTTAATGAAAAAAAAAAAAAAAGAGAATGTTCCCGAAAGCTGCACCACAGGGTATTATGAGACGGTGGCACAAATAACAAACATCAATGAATAATTCAAATCATAGTCATTTTTTTTTTTTTTTTACTGTAGTGGGCAGTTTGTGATTTTTCTCAAGGGCAGGGAAGTCTTCAGTCATGTTTTCACACAAAACCAGTTTGCATTTCCTCAGCAAAGTCCAGTCCCAGCAGGACAAGGAGGCAGAGACACACATACAAGGACATACATGCAGATGTTTGTATGTGTACATGCATGAACAAGTGTGCCCATGCAGAAGACACATGCATATGCACACACAACACATGTCATAGGCACACCGCGTATGTTCATATACTCAGTGGATATCAGGTTTTCTAGGGAATCTGTCATTTGGTGGGATCAGTCTTATGGCTCTCTCTCTCTCTCTCTCTCTCTCTCTCTCTGTCTGTCTGTCTCTGTCTCTGTCTCTCTCTGTCTCTCTGTCTCTCTGTCTCTCTCTCTCGGTTGTTTGAGAACAGACTGACTTCGAATTTGTGATCCTCCTGACTCAGCATCCTGAGTGTAATGGGCTGCTTCAGTCTTGAGATGGGGTATTGCAGGTGAACCTGTGTGCTTGATCTGAACACCCTTGCCTGGTGTGTAGTTAGCAAACAGCAATTGTGGATGTGTGCATGGGAGGGATTGGGTCAAGGGAGATGCTTCATGAAGGAAACCGCTCTTAGCTGCACTTGGTAGACACACCCTGTTATACAGGGGAAGTGTACTCAAGAGGCCTCAGGGTGTCCCGAGTGAAGGATTACTTTGATTCTTGGCAGCGCTTTAGTGAACTATGCCATCCAAAAGGCTGTGGTGGTTTTCAGTCTGTGTTTTGGCAACACTCTGGTTCGTTCTTCTTTTCCAAGAATTTGAGTGTGGCTATTTTTTTTTTTAATTGATGCATTGTTATGCAATACAAGAGCTTTCTCTCCGTAGTTCCTCTTTGTGGAGTCAATGCTCAGGGACAGTCAATTGTTGATCGTCATGTGACAAGCACTACCCTAGGAGCCAGAGAGTCAAAGACAGGATAGGAGCAGAGACCTACCTCTCAAATGATGACCAGGCTTGTCTGTCTGTCTGTCAGTCTGTTTGTATATGTGCATGTGGGAGCCACATTGCCTGACATGGGCGCAGGGAACTGAACACCAGTCCTCTGCAAGAGCAACAAGTGCTCTTAATTGTCATAATCAGGATTTTTTTCTAAGGGAAAAAAGAACTTGGTATGTACAAGGCAGATGTGGGGTGATGAGATTACTGAAGGCTTCTCAGAGGAGGTGACAAGTACGGGCTTGTCGGATGGATGGGAGTACCCAGGCAGCTAGGAGGCCCCAGCAACTCTTATAAAGGAAAACATTTCATTGTGGTGACTGGGTTCCAGCTCAGAGGTTTAGTCCATTCTCATCATGGCAGGAAGCAAGGCACCATGCAGGCAGACATGGTGCTAGAGAAGGAGGTGAGAGTTCTTACATCTTGACTTACAGACAACAGGAAGTAGTCTGAGACAATGGGCATGGCTTGAGCATATAAGATCTCGAAGCCCACTTTCACAGTGTTACTTCCTCCAATAAGGCCATCCCTATTCCAACAAAGCCATACCTCCTAATAGTAACATTCACTTTTGGGGACTATTTTTTCAAACCACCACAGCCAGTAAACATATTTTGTAGGTCTGTAAGACAGTCCAGAGGGGTTTGCCATGGTTTATACTCAGCAAGAATGGGAAATGTTTAACTTGAATTTTCTGGGCTGATGATGTATTTATCTTCACAGGTGATACTCTCTGGGATCATTGGATTGACAACTTGGAAAAGGCCTATGATACTCCTGGTATGTACACATCATATGCCATTACTCTTCATAAAACATAAAGCCCATGAAGTAAACTGTTGAGATCGTAAATGTCCTTGTTCATTAAAAAATAAGTTGACAGTAGATACGTTAGAAGTAAATGTTCCAATAATAATGATGATGAACGATGATAATCTTGATGGTTTATGGTTTGCTTTTAAGTTCTGAATTCATCTAGAGTTATACATATGTTTCTTGTTCCAACATTAAATTCATTTTGAAGATATTATTGAAAAAATCTGTTTAGGGCTAAGGAGATGGCTTAGTGGGAAAGCCATCCTTGTACAAGCAAGAAGACCTGAGTTCAAATCCTCAACACTCACATAGGAGCTGGTCATGGCCATGCATACCTATAACTCCATCATTGACGGGTGGAGATAGGTGGATCCTGGGCACTAGATGGTTGGTTGGATTGATTAGAATGGTGAGCATCAGGTTCAGTTCAAAATATAAGGTGGAGAATGATGGAAGAGGACACCTGACATCCTCCTCTGGTTTCCACATGCATGTGCACAGGTATGCACCCCTGTCCCCCAACGAACCCCTTCCCCATGTCTGTTCACTATGGATACAAAAGTGGAGGGAATGATATAATGAATTCACTGTACCTATTGCCCAGTTCTCACCCTCTCCAATTCTTTGTTCTTCTTTGTCCCAAGCAAACCACACATATTAACAACAAATATATAACGTTTCACTTTTCATTGTTTGAATAGTTTGGTTGAACATCTTTGTAATTTTGTTCCTGAGATTTGCTACATTGTCTCTTTAGCCCACAAATACTAATTTTCTTAATAATGCAGACATTAACTGATGACTTTATCCTTCTTTTGCTGTTGTAGAGCTGTAATTAATGTTCCAAAATGAACCATTCTCCAGTGTCCAATGACAATGCAAATGATCTGAATCTTTGTCCTTTGTTTTTACCTGTTGTGGGAGTTTGATTAAGAGGTAATGGTAATAAGCAGATAAATAGCAATAGAGTCTATGTAACTGCCAAGTCCAAAATAGAGTTTAGGAAATCTGACTTGCATTGAAGAGTATTTAAAAAACATATTACACATGGTAGCTTTTCTTCTTACTTTTCTTTCATATCTCTTGATATAAGGTTTAATTATTTCCAGAAGCCATTTTTAAAAAATTGGTTAGTTTTATGTGTGTGTGTGTGGACACCTTGGTGGTGTCTTCAAGAACTCTTGTCTCTCTTGAGACTGTCTCTCACTGAACCTGGAACTACCCAATTAGGCTAGAGTGGCTGTTCAGTGGGAGCCAGGACCCTCCTGTCTTGCTTCTTCAGCACCTACCATTGTGTCAGCATTTTTACTTGGGTTCTAGTGACCAAACACAGGTCCTCATGCTTATATATCAAGCATTATCCTCACTATCTTTCCAAACCCCACAGTCATATAGGGTAGGTTATGGGAAGCCACTTACACATTCACTACTTGGTAAAACAGCGTGGTGCAGAATAGATGGGTCCCCACACTGCTTTGAGAATCTGGAACTCTAACATGCTTTCAGCTCCTCAAGTAGCACAGGCAACATTTCGTAACCCCATTATTTATTGCCTTGAGTGAAACACCTTTAAAATATTGGGAGGAATAACTTGTCAGGGGAGCATCTAATATGTTGGAAAGTAGGACAGAAGGGAAGGAGGTGTTGGATGAGCCCATGGCTCATAAGCTGAAGTATGTTTTGCTGCAGCTGTTTGGGATTAGTCTGTGCAGGAAAATTTTGGATGGGTGGTGCTCTGTGTTTGTATTTGGGTAGAGGAGTGACCTTTGCGGTATCGCTTGCTGTTTGGTCAATGTTAAAATACTCAAGTCTTTCAAGTGAATGAAGATAAAAAAAAAACTTCCCTGATAATTTGTATTCTAAAAATCCCAAATGATGAAAAGAATATGAGCATGCATCTTAAATAGAGTTCAAGAAAGCCCACACTTGAAGGCATTTATTCTTGAATTGCTATCATGTGGAAAGGTGGCTTTTATATTCGTTATTGAGCATTAACAAGTATAGGTAAAAATGGCCTTAATAAAAATAATTTTCCTTAACTTCTTTTTACTCTCTATTTTTCATCATTGTTCAAAAAAATGCTATAGTTTGTTGTAAAGTTGTACCCAATTTAGGGATCTGGGAGATGACATGAATATCTAGTACACACATACAAAAGCTGGGCCTGGCTGTGCATGCCTGTAATTCAACATTGAGGACAGATGTAGGCAGATCCTATGAACTCATTGGCCAGGCAACCATGCCAAAATGATGATTTTCCTGTTAAGTGAGAGTCCCCAGTAAAGGCATTATAGCAGAGAGTAATAGAGGAAGATTCTACTGTCCTTCTCTGGCTTCCATGTGCATATACATGAGCACATGCGCTGACATTCACATATATGTACCACACACACACCACACAGAGAACATACAACATGTATAACACCCAAAATGGTTGTAACCAGTGTGTATGTATTGTCTTATGTCCTGCCTTTTCAGTTTACTATGAAGTAGTATTAGTGATATTGTTTCTTCAGGTACCACCATTATTGCCAAACAGCCATCTATTGTATTTCTATTGCATCATTAATTTTTTATCATATAGTTGGGCATTTGGACTTCTATATTGTCACTGGGTCAGTTAGTTTTTGTCAACTTGATGCAAGCAAGTGGCATCTGGAAAGAGGGAACTTTAATTGACAAAATGTCCCCATCAGATTGTCTTGTGGGCGTGTGTGTGTGTGTGTGTGTGTGTGTGTGTGGGGCATTTTCTTGATTGATGATTGGTGAGGGAGCTCACTGTGGGTGGTGCTCCCCCTAGGGCAGGTGGTCTTGCGTGCTATAGAAAGCAGGCTGAGCTAGACATGAGGAGCAAACCAGTAAGCAGTGTCCTGTCATGGTCTCTACTCCAATTCCTGTCTCCCAAGTTCCTGTCCTGACTTCTCTTGGTGATGGGGTGTGACCTGAGAGGTGTAAGCTGAAATAAATCCTCCTCTCCCAAGTTGTTTTTGGTCAGCATTTTGTCACAGAAACAAGCAAACTAGGCCAGATGTAAAATGTTAATCAATATTAACTTCTAATAAATGACCCTTTTAGGACTAGGCAAGATTCAGTCTGTCAGCTGATACAGTAAGTCTCAGTCACCATGCTGCATGAAAAACCTGGGGTTTACATGAATCTTACTAATGTAACACTATATACAGGTGTGGTGATGCATGCTTGTAGTGCCAGCACTTAGGATGCCTAGGCAGAACTGTGCAGAGTGTAAAGGCCTATCTACACTGCAAAGCAAGGCCTTCTCTCACATAGGTAACCAGTGGCTAAGAGATGACTTAATGTTTCTTACCAAGCACTCAACTTCAGTTCCCAGTACTCAGGTGGCTCACAGCTGCCTGGAATACAGCTTTATGGAATCTAATCTCTTTTTCTGGCCTCTGCAGGTAACCCCTCCTGCCACACACGTATCATACACATGCATGTACCCACCTATGGAGATGCACACACATATATGATTAAAAAAAATAAAGCCTTAACCAAACCTCTATCAAACAAGCAATGGGACACACACACACACACACACACACACACACACACACACACACACACACCCCTACTATAATAACCTGCATTAAATACATTATGTTAAGAAATAAAAATGTGTGCAGAGAAACTGGAAGTGCCATCCTCTTCCGAGCCATGCAGCTCTTGGCCTTTGTGGAGCATAATTTCTTCTGTACTTAGGGGGATAATTTGGGATATTAGGAGTGGCTTTACCACCCCCTCCCTTGGTGTATATTCCAACCCTCCCCTCTTTTTTTCCTCCCTTTCTTTGTTGCCTAGCCTCCTCCCTTGCTTCCTGAGTGCTGGAATGTGCCAAGGGCTAATGTTGAGACGAGGTCTTGTTCCATTAGAGAAGTCAGCAGTGCCTTTTGTTGTTGATTTTTCCAGACAGGGTCTCATATAGCCTAGGCTAGCCTTGAGCTTCATATGTAACTGAGGCTGGCCTTACTCTCTGCATACCCCTGCCTCTGAGCTTCAGTGCTGGGATTTTAAGAATATTCCAGTGCACGTGCTAGGGCAGCGTTTTGCAGATCTGGGCTCAGCTGCCCAGGTTTGTCACCTCCTGGCTTTAGCTCTCCTACACATCTTGGGCACTGTCTGCCTTGGGTCTTTCTTCCCCAGCCTAGTGCTTGGCTGCCACCTTCTCCTTTGGCTTTCCACTCATCATTCACACCTCACAGAAGGACTGGCTACCTCAGTGACTGGTTCCTGCTCTCCAGAACTGAGTGTAGTGACTTAGCCCTAGACCATTGGAGGCAGTCTGTTTAGCCTGTAGACTGGCTGCTTAGTGTTTCTCATTTGTCTCTCCAAGAGAGGGTTAGGTGAAGACAGGTGCCTTTCCAGTGCCCCCTCCACCTCTAGGGTCAGTTCCAGTTCGATCATATGTTTTTGTGGCTATGTGGAGGTTGGGCAAGGTTGGACCATGTCCAGCCTCTTGTGAGGCCAGCTGTCCTAGTTTTCAGTTGTGTCCACACTAGCCTGGAACACGTGAGTGTTCCTTTGTAAGAAGCAGTTCTTTTGTGTACCCTCCCCTGTGATGGTCTTTGTGATGACTTCAGGTTGCTTATCAGCTTGAACAAAGGAGGGTCGGTTTGCCCCAGTTCCTTCAAACTCAGGTCTTCATGAAAAGCCAGAACTTCATTCATCAAATCCTCTTCTTATATTGGAACAGTGCTCATGTGTTCTGTACAGTAATCACACTGGAAAATAGGTTTTAAATACTCTTGTTACTAGGGCCAAGCATGTGCCTTTGTGTGGTAGTCTAGGCTGAATATTTTTCACAAAAGATTACCATTTTCCATGTCTAAAATATATTATTTTTGTGCTGTTTCTTCCTTTCTGATTTTGCCAAAAATGTTTTGTAATTGTTTAAGAATCAGACTCTGTTCTAGAAGTGGCCTCCAAAATTGTCCTGTGCAGGTACCTCGGTTAGTAAATGGAATTATCTTAATTCCATGTTTTCTTTGGTGGTGCATTAGGAAGAACCAGCACTATGGAAGTCCAGCTGACTGCTATAGTTTTGGTTGCGTATGAAGTAGTAATTGGAACTGTTGCTACTTTCTTGTTGGTTTGGAATAGATGGGATACATCTGACCTTCAAACTGATGTAAGATGGTCTTTAACATTACAAATGAAGGCTCTTGGCTTCAAGCCTGACAACCCGAGTTAGATCCCCAAGATTCACATGGTAGAAAGAGAAAGCGTAGACTTACAAGTTGTCCTCTGACCTCCACATGCATGCTACGGCATGGCCCCCATTAACAACAACAAACGTGCAGACAAATAAATGCATGTCTTGGGTTCCATATGGTTATTTTATTGTATTTGAAAAGTCCTCATTATGTGGCCTGGAACTCACCAAGTAGTCTAATTTGCCTTGAACTCACAGAAATCTGCCTGCTTCCACCTCCTGAGTGTTGGGATTAAAGATGTATGCCACCATGCCTAGCAGGTTCCATGTAGTTGATTTTCACTTGTAGGTCCCCTAGATTATACCTCACACCAACGATAAGAGATGGTAATGACAGTGGCTGTTTAAAAACACCCTAACTTCATTATTATAGTGGTTAGAACAGAATGGCTTAAAGCATACATTCCTCCCTCATTTACTCAATAAGTTAGGCTGGGGAGAGGGCTCCACAAAGCCATTTGAGATCCAGGGGCCTTTTATCTGTTGTGAGAATCATGGGAGGCTTGCATACTTGTTCAGAGTGGTTGATGACTGACCTCCAAGACTTATTAGCTAGAAAGAGTTGTGCCATCTTTCCTGATGCCGTGAAGAATTATAGTTCGAGCCATCACATGCAAGTGAGGGAGATGAGTGTTGATGCTCTGAGGCCCTGATGTATGCTGCTTCATTCAAATATGTCCTGTGGCTGTCCGTAATTTGGAATGAGCCCTTTTTATTTCACAGTGCGTGAAACCTGGATTTAGTGCTGACACATTACCACTAATTATTAGGTACCAGTGGAATCTCTTAATTTATGTCGGTGAAATAGGTACTTTAATTCAGAACAATGTTTTGAGTCCTTCATACTGTATTATTAGAGATTTCCAGAACTCTCCCTAGTTATTTTGATGATATTTTAATTTCAGATGGACATTTCTTAAGCTCTCTTTGTATTAGTTGTTATTCAGTGATCATACTATACCCTGAGCCCCCAGTCTTGAGAAAGAGCATCATGTATCAGGAGATGACTTGAGGACTTTAAACTTCTCATCTTCCTGCCTTCACTTTCTAGGTACTGTGATGTAACATAAATAATATAAACCCAATGACAGATATTGGAGTTTAAGCCCAAAGACCAGAGAAGCAAAGCAGGCAGGCCCCACTAGCTCTTAACCTCTACCTCAGACTGAAATGGGTTGGTTCTGTCTCCACGAATCCTCAGAGTGTGCACCTCTCCACCAAACCTCAGACTTCAATCCTCTGAGCTCCTGTCTCCTTCCACCTTATACTCCTCTTTCCACCCAGCCAGATCACTCCTGTCTCCACCTGCCTAGTGCTGGGATTAAAGGTGTGTGATTCCAAGTGTGTGAGGTCACCTTTGTGTGAGCTGTTTCAAGTGGCTTTGAACTAACAGAGATCCATGGTCTGCCTCTGTCTCCAGAGTCCTGGGATTAAAGGTGTGTACCACAATTGCCTGGCTCTATGGCTGTGGCTAGTTTTGCATTTTGATCCTCAGTGGCTTTATTAGATTATAAACAATATATCACCACACTGGGACTATCCCCATGCATAGTTTGATTTGGTGCTGGACATTGAATCCTGGGTTTCATGCATACTAGGGAAGTGTTCTACCAAGTAAGCTGCATTGGTAACACCTCACTCTGTTTTTTAAGGCATAAAGGTGTCTGGATAGCTGGGTATGGCGCTGCTCAGTTGTAATCTCAGGTCCTTGGGAGACTGATGCAGGAGGGTCACAAATTTGAGGCATACCCGGGTAACTTGCAGTAGTGTGTTTGCCTGCTAGGCTCTAGGTTCTTGGTCCAGTACCCTGTAACACACACACCCACACCCACACCCACACCCACACCCACACCCACACCCACACACACACACACACACACACACACACACACACGGATGTGCTTACTCTTCAGAATTATTCATAGTATATTCTTGTTTGTCTATAATGCTTAAGAATTTACCAAGTAAGTGGGAATGTCTCTCATTCTTTTGCCTATTCTTGGGACCCGTTGGGTTGCCTAGTCCAGCCTTGATATGAGGGTGTGTACCTAGTCTTATTGTAACTTGTTGTGCCATGTTTGATTGATATCCCTGGAAGGCCTGCTCTTTTCTGAGGGGAAACCAAGGGTGAGTGGATCTGGGGGACAGGGGTGTGGTGGGGGAGGGTCTGGGAGAAGAGAAGGGAAGGGAAACTGAGGTGAGGATGTACTATATGAGAGAATAATAATAATAGTAAAATAAGAATTTACCAGGTTCTCTGGGATACAGAGGCTCATGATATGTCGCTCTGGTTTGTAGAAAAGGAAGCAGTGGCTCAGGGACTGACTGGCTTGTCCACTTCCCAGTTAGATGTTCCCAGTCACATGACACATTATCAGAAAGAACCTCCATGTTCTGGTCCTACTTTGATGTTCTTCCCATTGTCCCGTTTCACAGTCTCCTTGGTTAGAAAAATGGTGGACACCTCCCCGGGGCTGACAGTGGCTTATTTGGGGCACGAAATCTAAATTAAATAAGTTGTTTTCTTACCCTTGCCTATACAATTCCTTTTAAGTGTGGGACTGACAGAAACTTTGGGGATTTTATCCTTCACCTTAAAGAGCCAGATAACAATAACAAAGACAGCACAAGGTTCACTTTTGCATCTCAAACCTGTTATTTTCAATGAGTTAGTGGCCCAGGAAATGGTGGACTCAGCCCCCTCATTTGTACAATGGGACTATAACTGCCCCTCAGGAAGAAAAGGTCTAAATGCACATTGAAACTGAAATGACAAATGAGTGCAGGTCAAGCATATTATGTATTAAAAAAAAATCATCACTGAGGACGCCTCCAAGAGAATCTGGCCTCTTGCTTTGCTGTGTTACTACAGACACTCTTAGGCCTGGTCGAGGCACCAGGGTTCAGGCACATTGGCAGCAGAGCTTTGATTTTCTTCTCTGATCACCCCTGGGAACTGTGCCTGGGGAAGATCCTAGGTTCTCAGAAAGAAAGATCCCTGCAGTCACTCTCTGGGTGGAATCTAGATCCAGGCAGTGCCCTGCTTTGCAAAGTGACCTAAGCCTGTGTGGCTGTATTCTAATGCTTATGGAGGGTCTGATATCACCAGGTCATTACTGGAGCTTAGAGGTGACCTCTCTGCTAAGCCAATGAAAGGAAGTCTTCCATCAAATTCTACTATAAATACCAGTGTGCATTAGCTAGCAGACCAAAAATTAATCACACACCCGTAGACACATAGAGCTAAGATTTGATGCCAGCCTCGTGGAACGGGGAGCACAAGAAGCCTTGCTGCAGCCACTTGTCACTTGTCTTGGACACCACAGTTGGTTCTCTGAGAGCCCATTGATCAAACGCATTAAGCTTTGTCTCTTCATTCCACTTCAGAAGAAGAAATGCTTCCTTGCCAGCAGATGTCAGAAAGGACAAGGGAACAGGGGGCTATCTTTAGGGTTCTAGCTAGGGCTCTGGCTGGGCAATTTGAAGATGAAGTTTACAAGACAAGGTTTGGGATTGTTCCGAATCTGGATGTGTCAGAAGAGCTGTGGGCTGCTCAGACTGAGAAGGGTCCAGATGTAGAGCTTGGCATGTCATCTCTAAGTCATGGTGCATACATGGATAATTGGTGTATAGTCTTGCTTGTGAGGAAGGAGTATTACCCAGGGAGAGCAGCTAAATTATTTTTGTTGTTTTTAGTAATGTTTGAAATATTGTCAGAAATGGATAGCCTGACCCAGAACTGATCAGTTTAGGGGCTGGAATTGAGATGTAGCTCAATGGTGGAATGTCTGAAGTCAGAGTTGGCTGACTCGGGGACAGGAACTTATGTGGCTTTAGTTCTCTATACAGGCTTCACTGAGAACAAGTTGGGACTTCTTTTATGTTAAATAAGCTGGTGATTTGACTAGCCACCTCATTTTTCACATTTGCTGCTCTCTTTTAGCCAAGATACCTAATGTTGTTGGAAGGTAACATATAGGTAGGCTTCTAGAGTTTGGCTTTTCTGGTAAGTGCTGACTGATGGTCCTGGAATGTGAGTTCCTGACTGTCCTTAGGTGCATCTGGACCTGCCAGTATATACATAAAACCATACGGCCAGTGTTGGAGCATGACAGTCAGTCTAGTGCTGGGCAGTGCCAAAGGAAGGCCTCTTTCCCAGTCGAATGTCCTGGCTTTGTAGGGTCTCGTGGACTGTCATTACTCCTGAAATGACTTTGAGGAAACTGCAGCTTCTGAGTGACTTGGGGCAAGAAGAGAAACCTGGGTTGGAGGATATCTTAACATAGGTCATGGGTCTGTGAGGAGTGATACATAACAGGGAGAGCGCCATTGTGTAGGCTTTCTCCTTCTAAAACAAGTGACCCACCCCACTGTGTTGCTCTGACAAATGCAGCATAAGGAGGGAGGGGCTTATTTTGGTTCACATTTCCAGGGTACAGTTTATTTCGTTGAGGACATGATGGCTGCAGGAGCTTGAGTGAGGCAGCTGGTTCCCTTTTGTCTGCTGTCAGGAAGCAGCCATAGGGAAGGCCCCTTGCATTTAGATGAGGTCTTCCTATCTCAATACACTTAGTCTAGAGGATGCCTCACAGGAATGCCTAGAAGCCGCCTCCTTGGGGATTCTAGGTCTTATCGAGTTGATAGTGTTAACCACTTGGGGAATCGGGTTGAATGCTTGCATTTTCACTGACATTTTCTGGAAAGATTTTCAGGAAACTGGTTGGGACGGAATGAGGAGGACTTACTTTCTGAGTTATGTTGGAGACAGTGTGAGAGAAGGCTGCTATACAGAATTATACTTTGTTTAGTCCTTGGCTGCTCAGTGTCTTCAGCATCCTAGACTTGGTGTCTCCACGTTAGTGAGTCCCGTGAGAAGCAGAACCATCTCCTCCAGCAGTGGAGGCTCCAAGGCCACACGCTTTCCCTTCTGAGCATCGGCATCTGTGGGTGAGGCTGCATCCCTGCTGTCTGTCTGTTGGAATGCATGTTGGGGTGTCCACGAGTAGTATCAAGAGCACTTTAGAATCCATGAGGGGAGGGCTGCAGGAGTGCCAAGGCTGGTGCCAAAGGGCCTGGTTTTCCTGCATGACCTTGATAGAGGTCCCAGCGTTCAGTATCCTTGGCTCCGTCTCAGGTTCCTGTGGATTTTGTGAGCTACCTGATAGTCTTACAAGAAATGCCTTCTCTCATTAAGAAGCTGAATTAGCTTCTCTTGTTAGGAACATAATTAAGAACTCTGGCTGTATATGGCAGTGATTTTTCTCTCCTCCTGAGTTTAATGTTAACTTTATTATACATTGTAAGGTTCAAATGCAAATCCGTTTTAAAGTACAAGGCATTCATGGTAATTCTGAGTATCAGGAGGTGCAGGGGTGCTGATCTTGGTCGTATCATGTGGGTGCCTGGCTTAGGTAGGATAGGCTGGATAAGCAGTGTAAGTGCTCAGGTGGTCGTGGCAAGAGTTTGTACCATGAGAATGCCCCAGAAGGCCTGTTAGACCCCTTTAGTGATGAGAAAGGGTTGTGTGTATTAGTCGGTATTCCTCATGCTATTGGAGGATCCAGATCTGTACTGTGTCCCCTAATTAGTTGTGAAATTCTGGGCATCATAGACTACCTCTTTGAGACTAAGTCGCATATACTTGCCTTCTATTTCTGTCTATAAATATTTTATCTGTCTGTATTTCAAACACACCCATGTGACAGTTGTATAATTTACAAAATGCCTGTTAAACAGAGGATGCAATGCTTAATCTTCACTGTCAACTTAACTGGGCTTAGAATCACACAGAAGACTAAGGTACACTTTTGGATGTCTATGAGAGTATTTCCAGAGGACTAATGAAGGGGGAAACCTTAATTAAACCTAAATGTGGGTGGCACCAACCTGATACAAGCTAGAGTCATCTGGGCAGAGGGAATCTCAACTGAGAAAATGCCTCAAATTGGCCTGTAGGCAGGTCGGGGGGGGGGAGGTATTTTCTTAATTAATTATTGATGTAAGAGGGTCCAGGCAACCATGGGCACTGATACCTCTGGGCAGTTGTTCCTGGATGGTGTAAGAAAGATAACTGAAAGTGAGCCAGAGAGCACCAGTGAGCAATGTTCCTCATAGTCTCTGTTTTAGTTCCTGCCTCTAGGTCCCTCTTTGATTCTTTTTTTTCCTTCCTTTTATTGAAGATAGATTTTTCTTACATAATATAGCCTGATTATGGTTTCCCCTGTTTCTACTCCTCCTGCCTCTTCTTCCCTACCTCTTTCCCCATCCAGATCCACTCCCTTTCTGTTTCTCAGTGGGAAACAAACAGGCTTCTTTTCTTTTCTTTTTTTGGTTTTCCAAGACAGGGTTTCTCTGTGGCTTTGCAGGCCATCCTGGAACTAGCTCTTATAGACCAGGCTGGTCTCGAACTCACAGAGATCCACCTGCCTCTGCCTCCCGAGTGCTGGGACGAAAGGCATGCACCACCAATGCCCGGCAAACAGACTTCTTATGAGGTATAATAATAAAATAAAACAAAAGCTAACACATCAAAATTGGACAAAACAAACATAAGGAAAAGAGCCCAAGAGAAGGCACAAGAATCAGAGACCCACTCATTCACATACTCAGAAGTCCCATAAAAACACTAAACTGGAAGTCATAATATATACACAGAGGACCTGGGGCAGACCTGTGCACACTACCCCAGTCTCTGTGAGTTCCTATGAGCTTGGATCATGTTGGTTTAGCAGGCCTTGTTTGGTTGGTGTCCACCATCACCTCTGGCTCTTACATTCTTCCTGCCTCCACTTCTGTGGGGTTTCCCGAGCCCTGAGAGGATTTGATGGTAACATCCCTTTTAGGACTGAGTGCTCCCAGGTCTCTCACTCTCTGCATAATGTCTGGCTGTGGGTCTCTATTTTTCCCCATCAATTATAGGAGGAAGCTTCTTTAACGATGGCTGAACAAGGCTATTAGGATAGAAGAATGTCACCAGGAGTCATTTTATTGCTATTTATTTCCCTATTTTTTAGAACAGTAGTATTTGATTTTACCCTACATCCCTGGGATATCTAGTCTTAGGTTGTTGGTTGCACAAGCTGTGTGGGGTATGGATTCCATTTTGTGGAACCCTAAGTCAAATTTGATAATTGGTTTCTTATACAAACTTTGGCCACCATTGCACTAGTGTATCTTGGAGATGGGAACGTCATTTTAGATCAAAATGTTTGTGGCTGGTTTGGTGTTTTCATTTTTCTTTTGGTGCTGTGCAGAGTACTTTGTTGTACAGAAAACACGAGAACATGGGTGAAGAGTCTATATAGTCACCAGCTCTACTTTCCCAACGTAAGCTGTGTAGGTGTAGGTGTTGTCTTTAGCATTGGGACCTTGCTGTCAGTGTGTGGGGAACAACCTATAGTCCTGGCAACAGTCTGGGTTGTTTGGAGATCCTCATGGGACCCCTTTGGCCAACAACTCAATTAGATGCAATTCTGGTACTGAAAGCTTCATTTGGTGACAAGAGATGGCCATTTGGGGGTCTGTCTCCCTCATTACCTGGCTATTTCAGTTAGATCACCTTTATAATTATATATATTTTGATTATACTACATGATGTTTTCATACTATACCCCAAATGTCTCTTAATTTTTAGTTGTCTCTCCCTGTATTCCCTCCCCACCCCCTTTCCTCTACTCTTCCTCACTTGATGCTCCCATTCCAGCCACCCCACTCGTTCTTCCTAACAAGATCTCTCCATCCCCACTAGTCCCTTACTTTATACCTAACCTATGTGGTTATATAGATTGTAGCTTTGCTATCATTGACTTAAAAACTACTATCTACATATATGTGAACACATATCATATTTGTCTTTCTGGGTCTCAGACACTCAGGATGATTTTTTTCCTTAGTTCCATCCATTTACCTGCAAATTTCATGATTTTATTTTTTTTAATGGCTGAGTAATAAATGCTTCATTGTGTAAATGTACCACATTTCCTTTGTCCATTCTTCTGCTGAGGGCCATCTAAGTTGTTTCCAATTTCTGGCTTTTATGAATAGAGCAGCAATGAACATGGTTGAGAAAGTGTCTGTGTGGTAGGATGAAGTAACATTCAGATACATGCCCAAGGTAGATTGATTCCTATCTTTATGAGGAACTGCCATATTGATTTCCGTAGTGGCTGTACAAGTTTGCACTCCCACCAGCAAAGGATGAGTGTTCCCCTTACTCCACATCCTTGCCAGCATGAGCTGTCACTTTTTAAAATTGATTCTGACAGGTGAAGGACAAAATTTCAAAGTAGTTTTGATTTCCATTTCTGAGATGGGTGAGGATGTTGAGCATTTCCTTACATGTTTCTCAGCCATTAGAGTTTCCTCTTTAGAGAATTCTGTGTAGATCTTTACCCCATTTTTTATAACTTAAATTTATTCATGTCTTTTATATGCCAACCTCAGTTTCCCCTCTTTCCTCTCCTCTCATTCCCTTCCCCCAACCCATTCCTCCTCTGTTTCTGTTCAGAAAGGGGACAGGCTTCCTGTGGGTGTCAACAAAGCATGGCATATCAAGTTAAGGTATGACTAAGCCCTTCCCCCTGTTTTAAGGCCAGGCAAGGCAACCCAGTATGAGGAATAGGTTCCTGGAAGCCAGCCAAATCATTAGAGACAGGACCTGCTCCCACCACTAGGAGTCCCACAAGTAGACCAAGCTACACAACTGTTCCTCATATGTAAAGGGCCTAGACTGGTCCCATACAGGCTCCCTAGATGTCAGACAAGACTCTGTGAGCTCCTATGTGCCCAGGTTAGTTGTTTCTGTGGGTTCTCTTGTGATGTCTTTGACTCCCCTGGCTTCTTCCTCCCTCTTTTTAGCAGGACTCCCTGAGTTTGGCCCAATGCTTGGCTATTGGTCTGCATCTTTTTCTATCAGTTGCTGGAGAAAACCTCTCTGATGACAGTTGTGATAGTAGAATTTTGGTAGGCATTATTACACTGACTTTTTTTTCTCAGTCATGTTTGGTTCTATCCTAGGTTTCTTGGATAAGCACTCCAGGCAGTAACAGGGGGTGGGCTTATTCTTGTGTATGCGTTTGTTGCTGGACCAGTTATTGGTTGCCTAGTCTCACAATCTCTGTGTCCCCATTACCTACCCTCCCACCTTGTGTGGCTAGGCCCAATTCCTCTACTGGAAATCTGTCCTGGTCATAGGAGATGGCAAGTTCAGGCTATGTATCCACCATTGCTAGGAGTCTTAGCTGGGGTCATTTTTGTGGATTCCTGGGAGTTTCCCTAGCACCAGGTTTCTACCTGATCCCAAAATGCCTTCCCCAACCCAGCTTCCGTTTATCTCTTTAAGTACTTCCCCCTTCCACCCACCCCCAGAGCAGATCCCTCATGGTCCCATCTCCACCCACCCCAAGTCCACCCATGAGATCTCTTCTGTTTTCTCATCCCCAGGAGATCTGTTTGTCCCTTCTTGGGTTCTCCTTGTTACCTAACCTCTCTGGGTCCTTGGATTGTAGCATGGTTATCATTTACTGTATAGCTGATATCCACTTATAAGTGAGTACATTTCATTTTGTCTTTCTGGATCTGGGTTGCCTCACTCAGGATGATTGTTTTCTATTTTCATACATTTACCTTCAAATTTCCTAATGTCATTGTTCTTAATAGCTGAGTAATACTCCATTAAATAAATTTACTAAGTTTCTTTATCCAGTCTTCAGTTGAGAGACAGCTAGGTTATTTCCAGGTTATGGTTATTACAAATAAAGCTGCTATGAACATAGTTGAGCCAGTGTCCTTGTGGTATGATTGAAATCCTTTGGGTATATGCCCCAAAGTGGTATAGCTGGGTCTTGAGGTAGAACAATTCCCAGTTTTCTGAGAAACTGCCATATTGATTTCTAAAATGGCTGTACAATTTTGCACTCCTACCAGCAGTGGAGGAGTGTTATCTTTGCTCCACATCCTCTCCAGCATAAGTAATCATTTATGTTTTTGATTTTAGTCATTCTGACAGGTGTAAGATGTAATGTCAGAATTGTTTTGATTAGCATTTCCTGATGGCTAAGGACGTTGAACATATCTTTGTGTGTATCTTGATCATTTACAATTCTTCTGTTGAGAATTTTCTGTTTAGATTTGTACCCCATTTTAAAATTGGATTATTTGGCTTTTTGTTATCTAGTTTCTGGAGTTCTTTGTATATTTTGGAGATTAGCTCTCTGTTGGATGTGGGGTTGGTGAAGATCTTTTTCCATTCTATAGGCTGCCATTTTGTCCTACTGACAATGTCCTTTGCCTTATAGAAGCTTTTTAGTTTCATAAGGTCCCACTTATTAATTGTTGATCTCAGTGTCTGTGCTACTGATATTATATTTAGAAAGTGGTCTCCTGTGCCAATGTGTTCAAGGCTATTTCTCATTTTTCTTCTATCAGATTCAGTGTAACTGGGTTATGTTGAGGTTTTTGATCCACTTGGACTTGAGTTTTATGCAGGGTGATAGATATGGATCTATTTGCATTCATCTATATGTCAACATCCAGTTATGCCAGCACCATTTGTTGAAGATGCTTTCTTTTTTTCATTGCATAATTTTGACTTATTTGTCAAAAAGCAAGTGTCCATAGGTTTATGGATTTACATCAAGGTCTTTGAGAACAATACAAAGAATCAATGAAACAAAGAGTTGGTTCTTTGAGAAAATCAACAATATACACAAACCTTTATCTAAACTAACTAAAGGCAGAGAAAGCCTATCCAAATTAACAAATCCAGAAATGAAAAGTGGCCATAGAAACACACACTGAGGAAATCTAGAGAATCATTAGGTTATACTTAAAAAACCCGTACTCCACAAATTGGAAAATCTAAAAGTAATTAACAACATTTTTTAATGAATACCAGATACCAAAATTAAATCAAGACCAAATAGGCAATTTAAATAGACCTATAACCTCTAAGGAAATAGAAAAAGTTATTGAAAGTCTCCTAACCCCCCCCCCCAAAAAAAAAGAAAGTCCAGGACCAGATTGTTTTAGCGAAGAATTCTACCAGACCTTCAAAAAGGAACTAATACCAATATTCCTCTAGTTGTTCCACAAAATAGAAACAGAAGAAATGTTGCCAAAATTCTTTTTATGAGGCCACAGTCATCCTGATACTCAAACCACACAAACACTCAACAAAGAGAATTGCAGACCATTTTCTCTCATGAACATTTATGCAAAAATACTCAATAAAATATTTAAAAACTGAATTCAAGGAATCTAAGATCACATCAAAAAGTTCATCCACCACAATCAAGTAGGCTTCATTCCAGAGATGCAGAGATAGTTCATCTTATGAAAATCTGTCAATGTAATCCATCATATAAGCAAACTGAAAGGGAAAAAAACCCACATGATCATCTCATTAGATGCTGAAAAAGCCTTTGACAAAATCCAGCACCCCTTCATGTTAAAAGTCTTGGTAATATCAGGGATACAAAGAATATACTTACACATAATAAAAGCAATATACAGCAAGCCAGCAGCAAATATCAAATTAAATGGACAGAAACTCAAAGCAATTCTACTAAAGTCAGGAACAAGACAAGGCTGTCCAGTCTCTCCATATCTACTTAACATAGTACCAGAAGTTCTAGCTAGAGCAATAAGACAACAAAAGGAGATCAAGGGGATACAAATTGGGAAGGAAAAAGTCAAAGTATCACTGTTTTTAGATGACATGATAGTATACACAAGAGATCCCACAATTCTACCAAGGAATTCCTACACCTGTTAAACACTTTCATTGAGGTGGCTGGATACAAGATTAACAACAACAACAACAAAAACCCACCACTACCAACAAAGAAGCTCCCCAAAACAGTAGCCTTCTTATATACAATTGATAAACAAGCCAAGAAAGAAATCAGGGAAGCAACACCCTTCAACAATACCCACAGATAATATAAACTATCTTGGGGGTAACTCTAACCAAGCAAGTAAACAACCTGTATGACAAGAGCTTCAAGTCTTTGAAGAAAGAAATTGGAGAAGATATGAGAAGATGGAAAGATCTTCCATGCTCTTGAATTGGTAGGATTAACATAGTAAAAATGGCAATCTTACCAAAAGCAATCTACAGATTCAATGCAATCTCATCAAAATCCCAACAATTTTTTACAGACCTAAAAGAACCATGCTCACCTTCATATGGAAAAACAAAAAAACCCAGGACAGCTAAAACAATCCCATATAATCTGTACAATAAAAGGACTTCCAGAGGTATCAGCATCCCTGATTTTACCCCATTTTTAAATTGTGTTGTTTATTTTCTTGGTAGTTAGTTTTTTGAGTTCTTTATGTATTTTGGATCTTAGCCCTCTATTGGATATGTATCTGGTAAAAATATTTTCCCATTCTGTAGTCTACCACTTTGTCCAAATGATGGTATCTATTTCTTCTTCTTCTTCTTCTTCTTCTTCTTCTTCTTCTTCTTCTTCTTCTTCTTCTTCTTCTTCTTCTTCTTCTTCTTCTTCTTCTCGTGCTCATTCTCGTTCTCCTTCTCATTCTCCTTCTCCTCCTTCTCCTCCTTCTCCTCCTCCTCTTCCTTCTTCTCTTCCTCCTCCTTTTTCATCTTCTTCCTGGTACTTGCTTCGTAGACCAAGCTGGTTTTGAACTCATAGAATCCACCTGCCCCTGGATCCTGAATGCTGGGATTAAAGGCATGCATCACCGCCATCCCACTTGCTTTCAGTTTTATGAGGTCCCAGTTATGAATTGTTGATCTTAGTGACTGTGCCAATGTTGTTCTGTTCAGAAAATCTTTTCCTGTGTAAATCAGTTTAAGGCTATTGCTTACTTTCCTTTCTATCAGATTCAGCATATTTGGTCTTTATATTGAGGCCTTTGATCCATTTGGAGTTGAGTTTTGTATAGGTTGGTAAAATGGATCTATTTGGATTCTTCTACATGCAGCTGTCTAGTTTAACCAGCACCATTTGTTAAAGATGCTTTTCCCCCCAGTGTGTATTTATGGCTTAAAAAAAATCTTTCTTCTCTCTCCTCTATTCCTGTTATTCTTATTCTTATATTTGGTCGTTCATTGTGTCCTGGATTTCATACATATTTTGTGCCTGGATTTTTTTTTAAGATTTTTCCTTGACTGAGGTATTCATTTCTTCTATCTTGTCTTCAATTATTTCTTTCATCTCTCATATTCTGTTGGTGAGATTTGCCTCTGAGGTTCTTGTTCGAGTTCCTAAAGTTTTCATTTCCAGATTCCACTCAGCTTGAGTTTTCTTTATTGATTCTATTTCTACTTTTTGGTCTTGAACTGTCTTATTAATTTTCTTTCATTGTTTGTTTATATTTTCACAGGCTTCTTTAAGGGATTATTTCCTCTTTAAGGAACTGTATCATATTCATAAAGACCATTTTATTTTATTTTTTTGTGATTTAGCTATGTTGCAATACTCAGGGTCTGCTGAGGTAAAGATTGCTGGGCTCTCCTGGAGTCATATTGTCCTGGCTGTTATTGATTGTGTTTTTACACTGACGTTTAGGCATTTGTGCCTGGGAAAATCGTAATTCTAGGTGCTGATATCTGGTCTTGTCTTTGTTGGGTGGATGTTTGATTCCTTGGTTTGTGTTGTCTTCTCTGGTTCTTAGAAGACTGTTGGTTGTGTGGTAACTGGTAGGAAATTCTTTTGGGATCCTGGTAGGTGTGGCCACTCAGGGTTCCAGGTAAAATGTGTTTCTATGTATTGGGAGCTGACACTTAGGAATGGGAATGGGCTAGGAAGGAGGGGCCTGAGTGGGTCCACAGGTGGGAGGAAGGCAAGATATTCTACCAGGATCTGCTTATTCCCCTGGGAATGAGGTCAGAGAAGAGGGGGCTGCAGCAGGTGGTCTGCTACAGAGCTGGGGATGAGACTGGGGACTTAAAGAGGCAAATGTTTCTGAGAAAGTTACTGGATTTTGGTGGCATTATGAGCTCCCCATCCCCCCAGGGGGTACTTAGAGATAAGCACTTGGAGACCTGATATGGGTTCCTTGGTGTTCGACTGTGCCAGAATTGTGCCTAAAAAGGCTGGTTGGAATGCCCTGTGGTCTTAGTTGGGAAACAGCTATGTATTCACAGCCCAGGCTCTAACAAAATGCTTTTAGCTGGCTGGCTGGACTGTAGGAGAGTGCTGGCCTGGAGTGAGGGCCCTGGAGGAGTGGAGAGATCACAGGAGCAGTGGGGCTTGCATTGCAGAGACAGGAACTGTGGCTCTGCAGTAGGGGTCCCAGAGGAGCCAGTGGAGGCTTTGTTGGTGGAGATCTTCAGACATGCTAAATGTATGATGATCATTAGATGATTAATAACTAGGCATTATCAGTCACAGCAGGCTGGGAAGTAGACACAAAACATAGAAAGTAGGACATTGTAGTTGCCCCTTGCCTTTCCCATTCAGCCATGCTTATTTCCCACAGTAATGAGCCTAGTGCTGGGGAGAAAAGCCAAAATTCAAATGAAATTCCCAGCTTTCACTAGGACACAAACATGGGCATGTTAAGGACTGAATTTCAATTATGGCTTGAAGAGATCAGAGCACATTTTTCATCTTATACTGGAAGAGAGGTCAAGGGCCTAGCCTTGGATTCCATCTAAAAAGTGAGTGAGGAGTGGTAAAGCCCACAGAACCGCCACCACCAACACTGGAAAAGAACAGGTGACCTATTTCTCTCAAGTCCCACTTGTACACATTGTTTCCTGTGACCAGGAGCATGACAGGCAGAGGGCAGGAGATGCAAACCCATGTCACTCAGGCGAGCAGTGTTTTCAGCAGCCAAGCCAAAACATATATTTTGTCTATTCTTTACTCAGTAGATGTCGTATTTTCATTGGCTTCTGTCTTCTGTCTTGGGCCACGACTTTTCTGTTTGCTCTGTTAAAAACACCATGACCAAAGGCAACTAAAGGAAAAGAGTTTGTTTCAGCTTATGGTTCCTGAGAGATAAGAGTCCATTCATAGCAGAGTACAATGGCCGCAAGCAGCCAGCATGGCCACAGGAACAAGTAGCTGAGCTGGAAGTGTGGTCAGCCTATAAACTCTCAAAGGCCATCCCAAGTGATGCACTTTCTCCAGCAAGGCTGCACTTCCTGAAGACTCTACAGTCTCTGCAAATGATACCGCCAAACAGGAGCTGAAGTACCTGAACCCGTGGGGGTGCATTTCTCATTCAAAGAACCACAGTTTTGATGCCTACCTTTCTGTTCCCTTGATGTTTCTAATTACCCTTTGCTTTCTTGTGTGAACAAAAACAAATGCCTCACCTCAGATATTATGGTCCTACTACGTGTGGATTCACTATGTTATAATTGACATATGTAAATTTTACTTGTCTAAAGAACACAAGTGGTCTGTGCAGGCATACACACATGTCACTGTCATCAGTTTGCTGTCACCTCCGTAAAGGAACCCTGTGTCTCTTCCCATTTTCCTGTCATACCTCAGTCCTATGAAACCACTAATTCTCTTTCTGTCTCTAGATTTGCTTACTATGGATATTTCAAGTAAAAATAATCACATCATGAAAGATTGTTTTTGACTGTCGGCTTTCATTTGGCAACTTTTTAGCATGACACTTTGAAGGTGTATCTGTTCTAACATGCGTTAGTATTTTTTCCTTTTTACTACCGATGAATATTCCATTGTATGGTTATAATGTATTTTGTTCATTTCATCACTGGTTGATGAATATGCATTTCTACTTTGGGCTCTTGTGGGTAAAATGGTTTGGATATGAGGCACTTCTTAAAATGGCTTGTGCCTGGGGGTTTGGCTTCTCAGCAGGGAGAGGTTCTGGAAACTTTAGGAGAAGTGAGTCACGCGGTGTGTGTCTTTAGAGGATGCATCTTGTGCCATCCCTTCTCTCCTGGCTCTTGTCTGCTGTGATAGGAGCAGCCTCTGTCACATGCGTCTGCAGCCATACTGTTCTTTCTCACTGTTGACTCAGAATCAGCCGAGCCTTGGAGTGTAGACCAGCATCTCTGAAACTCAGCCTTATGACCTCCACCACCTTTGTGCCAGGCATTTTGGCATAGCAATGTAAAAGCAACACAACCCCACTGTGATCAGTAGTGTATGCTGTTTTTATTTTCTTTGTTGACAGATCCTCATGCAGCTAAGGCTGGCTCAAACTCTGTGTGTAGCTGAAGGCAAGGCAACCTTGACCATTTTTTTTTAAAAGCATGTTTTCAGTCCTCTGAACCACGGGGCATAGAGTGAACTTCTGTGTTGTGTGGCAACTCCATGCTAATTTTTGGAGAATCTGCTAACATGGGTCCCTTTTATATCAGCATATCCTTCACTGTCTGTCTGTCTTTTTGATCCTAGACATCTTTCCTTTACAGTGTGAGCTGATATTTCATTTTTTAAAGATTTTATTTATTTATTTATTATGTATACAATGTTCTGCTTACACATTTGCCTGCTTGTTAGAAGAGGGAAGAGGGCACCAGATCTCATTACAGATGGTTGTGAGCCACCATGTTGCTGGGAATTGAACTCATGACCTCTGGAAGAGCAGCCAGTGCTCTTAACCTCTGAGCCATCTCTCCAGCCCCGACATTTCATTTTTAAGCAACATTTCATTTGCCACTCGTATGTTTTGGGGGGAAATACTTGTTCACATTCCTTACTTAAAAACTGGATTATTTTCCCTTTTTGTGACATCATCAGGTTTACAAACAATTTTTCTGCATCTACAGGTTGTCATTTAATTTTCGTGGTGATGACGTTCTAAGAACAGAAGGTTTCTTAATTGTAATGAAGCTTAGTTTATCCATTTTTAATTTTGTTCCCTGTATTGGCAGTCCTAAGAAGTTCTTCTGTTGGCCGAAGTCATGAAGGCTTACTTCTGTTGAAAACATTTTTACTTTTGTGTGTATGCCTTCATGAGTTCATGTGTGCCATGTGAGTGCTGTGTAGGTCAGAGAGTTGGATCTCCTGGAGCTGGAGTTACAGTTGGCTGTGAGCTGCCAAATGTAGGTTCTGGAAACCAAACCCAGGACCTCTGTAAGAGCAGTAAGCACTCTTCATCTCTGAGCCATCTATCTCCCAATCCCCTTCTGTGTTTTTAAAATTAGAGCTTTATGTGAGATGAGTGTTTGTTCTCAGTCACTGACTCCACCCCCCCCCCTTTAATCTGGAATGCGAACCCAGCCATTGGGTTGGAGATGTCTACTTTGGGGATGATCCTCCTTCTCCTCAGGTAATCCTTTTGGAAGTGCTCCAACCAACACACCTAGAGATGTGTCTTCTAGGTTATCCTCACCCCAGTCTATTTGACAGTAAAGATTTAGCCATTACATCTATTGAATTATCCTTGAGCATTTGTTCGGATCTCTCAGCTCTGGACTAGAGATGTATCTCCATGGGTAAGTGACTTCCTAGCATGCACTAGGCCCTGGGTTTGATTTCCAGCATCATCATAACCTGGGCATGGTGGTGCATGCCTGTGATTCCAGCATTAGACAGGTGGAGGCAGGAGGATCAGAAGTTCGAGGAGGATACATAGTGAGTTTAGGCGAGCATGGGTTATAGGAGACCACGACTCTCTGTCTAGACACTCTAAGTGTGAGGTTTATGTAGCTAGTTTCTTGATCACACTTTTCTTCTAAGTTACTTTTCCCATATATGTTTCTTCCTGAGAACATCAACTTTTTGTTCTAGTTTGAACTTAGCTGTTTTCCAGGCAACCGTGTAGATGGCATGTATGTCTTTTCTTTATGTTCTTAAGTGGCAGGCATTGTTTCTCAGTTATTAGGTATTATTACTTGTTTTCTGAATTCCCTTTTCATTTTGCCAGAGAACATCCTCAAATAATAATGTTTAGAAAGTAGTGATGGGAAGAGAATCCACTCAGGGCGTGAGTATTTGGTATCTTTGCTTATCCCTTCTACTTGAGTGATGTTTGGGTGGCTATAGAACCTTGCATTCAAAATAACCTCTGACCCAAACTTTGGAGTCATTGCTGATCCCCCTCACTCTTAGGTTTTTTAAACTTGGTGTTAAGCTACTTCTTAATCCTCAGTAGTCAGTTAGTCTGTCAGTCCCTCAAAAGAAGTTCTTAGAGCCTTTCTCTATCTTGATATCAGTATTTAATTTTCAGAAAGATAAAAATCATGACTTCTAAGAAAATAAAATGAGCAGGAATTATTAGTGAGGAAACCCTAGTGTTCAAAGATCCTCTGAGAAAGTAAGTGTTCACATCAACCTTAAGGGAAGGTGGTGGGGTAAGCAGACAATTGGTTAATGAATAGAACTATTTATTACCTTTGAGATTTTCTGATGCACAGGACAGAAGTTGTTTTTGTTTCTACTGAAATGAAACCTAAAATGTAAACTTCTCTCAGAGGCCTAAAGTAGGCAATTGAGTGAGCATGGATACTACTTAACAGCTTTTTTTTTCCCTCTGGATTTGAAGTGTCTGACAAACCTGTGAGGTTGCAAAGGTATGCCCTGGTGAGTGTGATCTCTCCTTCAACCCTTAGAATAGTAGTCATTGATCTCTTTTAGTAAAAACTAAGAATCATGTGACCTGAAGAGAAACCAGAGTGGCAGTGAACTTTTAATTTGAAGATGTATCTTTTTTTAAGGACTGATTTTTTTCACTATTTTCATGATTATTTCCTTCTCTGCTCAATATATTTTCCTTCTTTCCTTTTTTTCCCTTTTGTTTGTTTTTCAAGGTAGGGTTTCTCTGTATAGCTTTGGCTGTCTTGGAACTCACTCTGGCCTCAAAATCAGAAATCCGCCTGCCTCTGCCTCTCAAGTTCTGAGATTAAAAGTGATGCACAACCACCACCCGGCTGCTCTTTCTTTTCTTGAATATGAAATAATCAAATGGCCCAGTATAAACTAGGGCCTCTTCAATTCTTTCTTTTTAATTTTTTTTCTTAATTTTTCAAAATTTCAGTTTTAATTATTTATGTT